>NC_056743.1:1106339520-1106459131 GCF_019279795.1 Protopterus annectens | reverse complement strand
ATTTGTCAAGTGCAATACATCCGGTACTCATATCAGGTCTACACCATAGTAGGGAGGTCAAACGTTGGAATAAGGTGCATAATGTGAGTAACATACTGCAGTTGGAATAATGATCACTTGACCACCAATGAAATCTGGTTCTTTATCAGTATGTGCCAAAGTGTTTGGGCTACATAGATTACAGGATTATCACTTTTCCGTGTGAGTAAGATATGGGTTTTAAAAGGGTTCTACTATCAATCCATGAACACCTAATAGCTGATGAACTGTAAGACTGAAAACAAATGGAGAACCACTGATAAAAGAAGCTTCTTGGTTTTTGCAATTGTCCCACTAATTACATAGTTTTCACAGCAGACCTAGCATCAAGTGTGTGGGGGGGGGTAATACTCTAGTGAAAAAGGAGTGCAATCTTTTACCCATTCTTTTTGTTAAAAGTCATACTTCAACTAACTTCAAACCCAGTTGGATTATCACACATTGTTACTTTCTACAGCCCTCCACTTTCACACTTTCTACTTTCTACAGCCCTCCACTTTCACACTTTCTACCCTCAAATCTATATTACAGACATTTTGGTCAGATACTAAGGATAAGAACTGAATCTTCTATGGTCATATTAACCTCAGCCAGAATTCCAGTATTAGAAGTAAACTACCTACACTGGCCAACTTTTTCAGTTTATTCCAAATTGTTAAGGGGACCACCTGACTTAATGCTAGATTAATGAACTATGCACTTGTTGATATGGTTCTTTCTTCTGCAACACACAATAATGGCAGGTCCACTCTCCCACTGCAGAAAGTGCTAGATTAACCTCCCTTTTATTTTTAAACCCTATCTATCAATGAATGTCTTAAAATCTTGCAATAAAAATTCAGCTCTCAGTTTCATTCCTTACATCCAAAGGTTCTGAAAATAGATGCCACAAATTTCTCTAAACCCTTAGCAAATAACCACCATTTAACACTTGCAATAAATATAATACCCTCAAGATTTAGGCATACTGTCAGCAGAGTTTCTAACACCCTAACACGGCTTCATATCACAGCCCTACTGCAAACATTTGCCCATTAGCGAACATTTTAGAAAAGCTTACTTGTAAACAGGTACTGGACTTTATATGAAAATACAACTTCTAATCACATCAGTGACATATCTTCTGACTAAAATAAGTACATTGTAAGCTTTACACTTACTTCTCAAATATATTTAAATATGGGGAAAGGCCTATAACAAGTACAATCTTCCCAGATTTAAAATGCGCATTTGAAATGGTTGACCATTGATTCTTTATCACAAAGCCAAGTCACTGTGGATTTTCTGCAGAAGTAACCTCATGGTTCACCAGTTACATACATAACAGATTTTTCATGATTGCTAGCAAGAATTCCTACTCTTTGACAGGCATAGTCACCTACTTTTCACTTCATATAAACAGTCTCGTTAGTAGATGATATACGAACTATGGGTCACAAGTCATAACATGACTTAACTGCAGCCTTGCAAAATAACTTTGCATTGATCTGGAACTGCAATACCATCAATAAATTGGAAGTCAATACCACCAAATCCATTGCCATGTTTTTCAGCATTTGAAAATGGTTAGTTAATATTTTAGCTCACTGCATTACTGATACCTCAGGAAATGTAATACCCTACATTAGAAAAAATCTGTTTCATTTCATAATCATATAGAAGATACTATCACTAATGTTTTGCAGAAATGCATGGTAGTCAACAGGATGTCAAATTTGCTAACAACTGAAGCATGGTGGACAATAGACATATTTTTTTTAAATTACCAGACTATAATAGAATAAAATTGAATAGAATAGAATATTTCTTACCCATTATAGTCCCTTTGCCTGGCAAAGTGCACTCATTATGAACAACATTAAAATAATTTACTTGGATAGAAGGAAGTTTCTCTGTTCACCTGTGAGAGAGGGGAGCTGTGAGCAACCTATCTGTCCCTGGAGGAGTGGTTCCAGCCCAGAAGTTAGTAGTTTATTGGCCATTTTGGGCTAATTTCTATCTCTTTCATTTTCCTACTATAAAAACCGCATATGCACAGTTTTGCGTACCGGGCAGTGGCTGTTAGCTACGGTTAAATTATTCCCGGCTCCACTAAGTCTCCTCTTCAGTTTTTCCCTTGAAACTAGTCTAACTCTCAACCTAAGCACTCAAAAAGCATCTTACAGCCCAGCACTTGCTCAGACCTAATAGCAAGCACTAATATACCCTGACACTGATTGCCCAGCAGGACAAGGCTCTTTATTCACCCCTCACCAACCAAGTGACTAAGCAGCTCACCCTACTATTCAGGCATGACCAAAGGGCAACTTCAGGTGCACTCTCCAGTCCAGCTGGTGAATCTGGGTATCCTGAGGCAATGTTACAACTGCCTCATCTACACAGACAACCCTCTCCTCCTACCACAAAATGCTAACATATGCGAGAGATGCAATTATACAGCCAAACTGGAAGCTAAGCTGTCTCCACCCAAGACTGGAACAGACAGTCAAGAGGAGAAGGTTAACACTTGTACCACAACTCCAGCTGCACACAGACCTACTAAAACAGCACTGGCAAAAAATACACATAAATACACAAAATCATACTCGGAGGCTCTAAATAAAAACCTGCAAAAGCATCAGAGACCTCCAAAGCAGACACCCAAACAACCTGCACTTCCCATCACAAACCAGACAACACATAAAACACAAAATCAGTGTGCCTCACAATCACAGCCCTTAAGGCAATATAACATACCTAACACACTAGTAATAAGTGACTCTATAGTCAGGCACACTTATGTCCCACTCACTAGGCTGGACAAGCTACCTGCCAGGAGCCAGAATCCGCCACATAACACAAGCACTCAGGACATTCCAGAACAAGTACAAATATGACTCTGTCATTGTTCATGTTGGTGTGAATGACCTGAGATGTACCTCCCTGGACTACATGAAAAGAGACATAGAAGAGCTCTCTGATCATGTAGCCCAGGCTGGTATGACCCTGACCCTGAGTAGCATCCTGCCCTCACCAAGAATGATACCTCAGTATAAAGAAAAAATGATCAATTTCAACAATTAGCTAAGCTTCTAGTGTCATTCAAAGGGGATCCAATGTCTGTCAGCCTAGGATGACATGCTTGACAAGCTGCGTTGCTTCACAAGAGACAGCTTGCACCTGTCACCCCTAGGCTTTTGAATACTGGCCAAGGCTCTTGCTGCCCCCATAGTGCCTTTTTTAGGCAAGGCTCAAAAGTCAAACCCACCTCCGTAAACAGCACAATTAACAAAAAACTGATGGTTATGCTACTCAACTCCAGGAGTTTAAATCTCAAAATGCACGTGCTCGAAGCACTCCTCAGTATGGAGAACGTCGACATCTGTGAAGTAACTGAAATCTGGTTCAAGGCTCCAGAGAGCACCCCAGCACTACCAGGCTACAACTCATACCACACGTTTCGGCCACAGAATACAGACTGAAACACAAAAGGAGGGGGTGTATCCATATTCATCAAGGATACCTACACCTCTAGGTTAGTGGCGCAGCATGATACCTCTGAGATCATCCATGTGCATCTAACATCGGGCAAATCTGCAATGCACATTGTGGCCTGCTACACATCACCCTCCATGATCCAGGACCACCACTCCACCTTTCTGGAGACACTGGAAACATGAAGGTCCTACCAAACACCCTGATATTGGGCGATTTCAATTACCCTATCATTCACTGGGAAAACTACTCAAGTACAAATTCCCAGGCTCAGCGCTTACTGGAATTCATCAACTCAAATGCCCTGGGTCAGCTGGTGAACTCCCCTACTAGAGGTGAAAACATATTGGACCTGGTCATCACCAACATGGGCGACAGGTGTTCCACATTGGAGGTCAACCCGTCACTGGTTAGATCAGACCATAAACTAATCACTCTGGATGTCCACACCCCACCACCACCCCCAACTAAGGAAATCACAGTAAAAACTTTTCTAAAGCAAACTTCACCTTACTTAAGACAGAGGTGGTAGGTTTCACAGCCCCCACGCTACAGGATAATGCTGCCCAAGATGCAGAAACCTTTACAAATGTACTCTATGAGCACCTACAAAGATGCATGGATCATGCCATCCCTAGCAAAACCAAGACTCACTCCTCAAAGAGAAGGAAACCAGTTTGGTGGACCCTTGCAATAAACAGGCTATACAATAGAAGGAGGAAACTAGTTCAGAAAAAAAGCAAATCCCAAGAAGGAAAGACATCCCTGATCATTATCAGTAAGAAACTGAGGTCCCTCATATAATCACCCAAGGCTAACTTCGGAAGAAAAATGGTCAAGGATTCAAAAGATAACCGCAAAGCCTTCTTTAGCTATGTTAAGAATCTAAGTGGCAACTCACCGATATGCACTGAACTAGTGCAAAATAGCACAAAATATACTGAACCTACTGATGTTGCCAACATCCTGGCAGATAGATTCAGTGCAAACTTCACCCCCCCCCTCACCTCCAAAAGGGCCCACAACAATACCGGAAAAGTGTAGTGTCCCAAAAATCACAGATGCACAGGTGAAAACAGCCCTTTCAAAAGCCAAAAACACAGCGCCAATGGGACCAGATGGTGTCCCAGGCTGCATCCTGCACGAACTACAGAACGAACTAACCCCCCCATCTAAACACGCTGTTCAACCTCAGCCTCTCCACAGGCTATGTGCCATAGAATGGTACACAGCAACAGTTATTCCTCTGCACAAAGGAGGGGCCACAACTGACCCTGGTAACTATCACCCCATAAGCCTGACTAGCCTGGTCTGCAAGGCTATGGAGCACATCATCATGGAACTCATTAACAAAGACATTGGGAACCTCCAAACACTTGACCTGACCCAGTTCGGCTTTGTTAAGGGCAGATCATGCCTACTAAACCTGGTTGACTTCTTCGAGACAGTCACCAAGGCCATAGATGAGGTAAAGGTGGTTCACACAGCCTACCTTGACCTCGCCAAGGCTTTCGACATCATTCCCCACTCGGGTATTACAGAAAAACTCACCAGCCTGAACATAAACCCCTGTGCCACAAGATGGGTTGCCAACTGGCTTACAGACAGAACTCACACAGTAAGAATAGCGGGCTCCAGGTCCGACTCTTCTCCAAGGATGATGCCATGATATGAACAAAAGATGATTGACTTTAATAATTGGCTTAGTGTCTGGTGTCATTCTAAGGAGGTGCAATATTTTTCAGCATGGAAGGAGATGGTCAACAGACCACACTGTTTTGCCAGGGATGGTCTGCACCTCTCCCCTCTAGGCTTTTGAATATTAGCTAAAACATTGTCTTCCCCCATTGTGCCTTTTTAGGCAATGCCAAACTTAAAGCACTTCTGACATAGCACATCAAAAACAAGAAAATCTAAAGGTATTACTGCTCAATGCTAGGAGTCTAAACAAAAAAAAAACTCCACTCATTAGAAGCTCCCTTCACCCTAGAGAATCCTGACGTCTGTGCTGTCACTGAGACATGGTTTAAAGTTGCAGAGTGCACAACAAAAGTGCAAGGTTATAATGTCTTCCACACATTTAGACCAGCTATTTCAGAGGCAGGGACTAAAGGTTGAGGTGTCTCTGTTTACATCAAAAATAAATATACTTCAAGGCTGGTCAAACAGGACAATGCACTTGAGCTGCTCCATGTTTAAATTACCATATGCAAAATCCATTACCACTTCCTTGCAAGCTATAGATCCCCCTCTATGACCCAGAAAACCCATACCAGGTATTTAAACTTATTAGAAACACTAACCATCCAACCCAATACCATATTCATGGGTGACTTTAATTATCCCACTATTGACTGGGAATCCTATATGACTTCAAATGTACAGGCACAAATATTTCTGGATTTTGAAAACACAAACTCCCTGAACCAGATAGTCAACACACCAACCAGGGTTGTGACCATACTAGATCTGGTCCTCACTAATATGGGATAGTTTTGCACACCTTGTAATGTCTTCCCTGGTAAGGTCAGGCCACAAAATGGTCTCCTTTGAAGTAAAAATAAAACCTGGACTCCCAGCTAAACCAAAATATTCAGGCACTACACTAAAGCTAACGTCCTGCTATTAAGTGATAACCTGGCAAAATGTCAACCCCCATAAACCCTGAAAACACTGCTGCCCATGCAGAACTGTTCACATACTTGCCTGTGACACATAATCAAAGAGTTCAGTCATGTTTCTCATCATATAGTCCAGAGAAGTAGGTCTCAAGTCATTCACCCCAACATGGACTATAGCAGGTCATACTGGTACTTGTTGTAAAGAGACTGGAGTCCATGTATGATTTGATGGATCCTGGCAACTTGACAGACAGCTAACTGTAATATTTTCCTTGTCCAGCCTGGTGATGGGGACATCTGTGTGTCTCACTATGTAGTCACCTGTTTCCAGGACATTTTGTCTTGAGGTGCTTTGCCTTAGGGACTTATTAATTGAGACACCAGTGTGTGTGTGTTATTATGCATGGTGGAGTCTACTGTATCTGCAGTGTGTGCAGTAGGTTTGCAGTTGGGAGGTCTTTGATCTTTTGATAGGCTTCTAGTGAGTACCTCCACATATGTAGGTTTATGTGTTGTGTGCTTGTCATGCGCCAGAGGTGAAGTTGGTGTGCTGACAGTCTGTTTGATGTTTGGCTTGTTTTACATGAGAGAATTAATTCTAAATGCATAGTATATATACATCTCTCACATATTGTATTTGTTTGTTTTAGGAGTAAGTGGTTGTCAGTAAACATGAGGCAATTACTGCACTGCCTCAGGAAGCCCATGTCAATCAAGCTGGCTGGAGGAATGGTGGGAAACTGACCGTCCATTGTGGAAGTATTATACCTTAATTACTAGTGGGGAGAGGGCTGCATGGTATGCAGTTACGCACAAACAAAAGGATTAAATAAAAGTGAAGGTAACAGTTTAAACACAAACTAACGAATAGGAAAGCCCAAAACGGAGCCTTTTTTTCAGCAATCCCCAACTCAGATGGGTTCTAGGCTACACGCTTCGCCACAAGGGTGCAGGAGGTCCCGCTTAATGTAAGATGCCTTGTTTTAGTACTCAAATGATACCAAACAGTTATAAACTACTTGTTTGTAATTCTTCTCCAAAATTATTTTTCTAGTCATTATTTCAGTTAGACCTAGCTTCTCTGCAAGTGTTTGTGCAAATTTCTGGACTCAGTTTTTTTTTACTTTGTTACCAGGAGAGACCTATAAATATATTCCTCTATTCTGTTAACTATGGGCTTTTAAGGAATACTCTGTATGCAATGTTTAAGGGGGATAAAATATTTAAGGCACCAGACACTCTACAGAGTGCAGACATTAAAGTATAAAACAAATACCAGAAAGGAGATTTTTTCACTTAATGTAAATGCTAAACATTATTTTTATTTAGCAACTTAGGAATCCAAAGATACATTAAAAATTGAATACATAAAATTTTATAGTTGCTTGCTAGGGTTTAGATCCAATGACCTTCCAACTTTTTGACAACGGAAGTAAAAACTGCAACAACACACCATCAAAGATTAGGGCAACCACTGCCCTTAAAGTCTTTAAGTTATCACTTAAATAGCATGCAAATAAATTGTACAGAATGCTATTACTTTGACAGTCATGGATAAGCAACTAGATCCTACCATATATTACATTTTTAAATTACTGATAACTTACATGCTATTATTGACGAATCCAATTACTGTTCCATAGGTGTTGTTACATTTTTTTGCCCACTATAGTATGACTCCACATAGTTCTGCCACTACACTATCTATAAGCTCTTAACTTTCATCCGTACTGCCATACCTCTATTGAGTCATGGATTGCTCAGCTTACATTGCTCTCTCTATATTTCTGCCTTTCTAAAATCTTATCTCTGTTTGTGGGCCAGTGCATTTACCCTGTTAATAAATGTAGATAGGTATATAAATAATCAATCAAACAAACAAACAAATAAATAAAGTCAAGAAGCCATCCTCTGTGAAAATTTTATTACCACCCTCAAGGATTATATCATTCCTCCAATTAACTTAATTTTTAAGAAGCCTGAAAACTGCTCACACATCCTCACATGTCCCCAGTCACACAGCTAAATACAAGCACTCTCCTTTCTGCTAACAAAAACAAATCAATGAAAAAAACAAACAAAAAAGCCTTTAAACATCTCATATATCCCTACTCACACAGGCACAGTTTCCACACGATCTTGGACTATTGTGATGTTGTTTAGGGCCACCGGATTATTCTGTTAAGGTTTATAGTGGATTGCTGTTCTACTCATTACTATCCAGTGTTTTACAATAGTAGTGAGAGCTCAGTGTCCTACCACAGAACCCGTACTTAAAACCTTAAACAATATTTATCACATGATTGGCTGGCCATTTTCTCCTTCAAGTAATTGTTTATACTCTTTCAGCAACTCTCTCGGCCAAATTTGGCTTGTTATCCTATTCTCTGTAAACTTCCCTGCATTTATCTTGTTTGCTGTGAAATCGTAGCTGTCTGAGGATTACTCACCTGTAGACTCATAATGTTTTGTAGAACTTTACTTGTTTAAAACAGCTCTGCTGTAACTACTTTCTGATGGAGTAGGATAACCCTTGTGTTTTCAAAGCTTATGTTAGAGCACTGGTCTCATTACATCAAATTGTTCCACTCAAAATATAACACGGAAGACTCCTCCTGTGGGTGTAGGATCTGTTTTCCCACTATGTTCCCTTCCTAGCCCCAATTCCCCAGTCACCCCTCATACCATTACATTTATTGGACCTGTCCTCCTCATACCTCTCAACCTCTTAGAGCAAAAAATCTGGACAAAACCATGAATAAATGTGGGACAAAGTCCCAAAAATAGGGACAATTTTTAAATATTTCTGTTACAAACTTAGAAAGTTGATAGAATAAAAGGTTTTATATTAGCATGAATTTTCTGAAGGGTATGAAATCTGAAAATAAAATGTCTGCCATTATTTTCTAACTTCAGTCTTTAATGATTTGCCAGTAATTTGCCAGAAAACCACAATTTTATGAAAAAAGGACCAAAATTATGAGGCAAAAATCTGGACATTCTGCGAAAATTTGTACAATTGAGAGATATGGGACTCCTGCTCCAAAAGTTCCAAATAGTTCCCACCCCTCTTAAAGATATAATTATAAATATAGACATACCCCATGCACAATATAAAACATACAACAGCAAAACCATTAAGCTGAATTTAAGCACTCTAACTTTCTTTTGTCCCTAATACTTCCTAACTGACCGAAGTGATCACAACTTCCTTCATCCACCGCACTCAGTTATTTACTCCTACCCCTCCTATATTTGTTACCCCAGTGTTGAAGTTCCTCTTCCACAGACTTATCTCTCCACAAAAGTTCATACATGTTTCTCCTAAATCTTAGTAAATCCTTTCTTCCTGTCTTATCTCCTTACAACTTACCATACACCAGTCAAGCTCACACACATATATCCCACTATCTGCTCCATTTGTAACCATTCAAATCACCCCACTTTACCACAAATCACTTCCAATACATACAATAACTCACCCAATATTTACTTCAGATTCAAATTACTAAACCCTCACACCTGTCAGACCAAAATAACCAGAGCAATGTATGAGATTTGATTTCTGCAATGTACTTATTGGAGTAGCATTATGTCTTCCTTTAGGATTATATGCCAATGCAAGCATCAGAGTTGGAAATACTTTTATGATTATACACAATTTAAATGAGTGAGCATTATGTTGATGATAATGTTTTTTATACTGCTGTAGAAGATAAGAAATATATACTGTAAGATCAGAACAATATCGATTTGTGAAGGAATTTCCAGTTGACAAATGTTTTAGGTTTGCTAAATGCAAGGGGTCCAAGGCATACCGGTTTTGCATTTTAGTAATACTTGATAGATCACATAAAACAAAATGAAAAATAATGAAAGAGGCTTTACAGAAATAACTTGTTGTGAAACCACTGGTAAACTTGCAAATATGTTATGAATAAAGTTGACTTTACCAGTTGTATTAGTTTTAAGTGTAGAGACCAATATGTAATACTATTGTAGTGTTATATATGATTGTATTTAGGTGTAATAAGCCATATACGGGAAAAATGAAAAGGAAGTATAAAGTAAAAATAAAAGAACATCAGAATGATGCAAGAAATAAAAAAAATATATAAAAATGCAGTAGCTGGGCATGACAATGCTCATGATGATGTAAATGTACTTCAAACTTATGGCTTGAAACATGTCATTAGTGATCAAAAATATTTATGTGTGGACGATGCTAATCATAAAATTCCACATTCTGAAGTCTATTTGGATTGACTAGTGACATAGGTTGGAAAGCAAAAATTAGATTTTAAGTTTTTTAATTGTTTGTTTTATTGACTTATTGATTTTGTGAGGCTATTTATAGCTCTATGTATTTCATTAATTGAAGTTCTTTGAAGGCATGTTAACTGATGTGCTGCTTAGTAGTTAATAAACATTATTTTGTGTTGTATGTAGTCAAGCCTTCCGTATCACAAATCAAACAATTCATGGAATTATTCATTAACATACAAGAGAATAGTCTTGATTAGCTGAACTTTGAAATGGAAAGAAAGACTGCAGCTGCACCAGGAGATAGATTTGTGTGTGAAACCTTCAAAAAGACATTAGATTTCTAACAAAGATTTGTTACTTGACCAATCATTAAGCAATGACTAGCGGAAAAAAGAAATTGCACTTACAAAAGGATGCAGTTGACTTTGCTGTTACCAATAAATCCATCAACTTTCCTAAGAAATAAACCCATTTTTGATGGATAAGAATGACACAGTAGTCCATGATTCCCATTGCTGTAAATCACTGGACAATTTCACTTGCACTTGATGGGAAAATCCTAACCAATAGATCAAACAATTTCCTGTCAATACCCTTCTTTAGGCTGATGCTTTGCCTTCTCTTTAGCTAGCCTGTTCACATATTATTCACACTCTCTCTTGAATATTAAGTAGTTTAAGTGTCTCCCTTCTATGTAACTCCTGCTGCACACAAAACAGGAAAATGCAACTTTTCAGGTGTCATACTATTCTTGTGACATTCCTTGACCAGATAAATCGAACAACTGAATTCCACCCATCCTATGAAAGCTTTTTTATAGGTTCATAGGTTGGTACTGGGCTATCTGCCCGAAGGCATATATTAGCCCAGCCACGTTGTGCAGTATTCACCGCCCCTTTAGTAGTTCCCTAGACCCTTGTACTAGCAGCTAGTACCCTTGGCCCTTATCTAGTAGTGCTGTTGGTGTAATCCCTGGTGTGAACTTTCTGTAACCCATCCACTCATCAAGGTTCCTCTTGAAGAGTGATAGTGAGGGGCTCTGTCTTATGTAGATCGGGACCCTGTTCCATAGTAAGGGAAGTCTCTGCGAAGGGAATCTATCCCTCCAGCATGTTCTATTCATTGTTGTGTTGAGGTTTACATCCCTAGAGCATGTAGCTTGAGTAGATTTGGTTTTGCTAAGATGGAGCATGTTCAACAATTCTGGGTTGGACATGGCTCTGTACGTTAGACAGAGATCGCCTCTGACAAAGCGGTATGCAACAGAGAACAGTCTTAGCTTTTTCAATCGTGCTGCATAGGGCAACTGTTTGAGGCCAGTAGTCCTCTTGGTTAGGTACCTCTGTGGTCTCTCCAGCTGCTGGAGATGTCTAGTCAGGTACATTCCAATTGGTGCAGTGTACTCAATAATGGGTCTGATGAGGGAAGAGTAGAGGGGCACTATTACATCCTTAGATCTTGATGCGAACCCTTTCATGATCAGATGGGTCACATGGAAGGATTTTCTAACCACTTTGGCAACATGGTTATCAAAGGAAAGCTGACTATCTACTTGGGTCCCTAGATCCCTTATTTCTTCTTCAGATTTCAGGGGATTATCTCTGATGTTGTAGTTTGCGGGTACTCTGTTTTTTCCAAAGGGGATTACTACGCATTTTTTTGCATTTAGCTTGAGACCATGGCTTTGACACCATGCATCAGTCTCATTTAGGCCTTTCTGGAGGATCTCCATGTTGGCCGGAGACTCATTATAGCACCCAGTTTGCAGTCGTCTGCAAACTTAGTCAGCCACAGCCCTTCTGTGCTTGCCTGTACTTCTGAGAAGTATATGCCAAACAGGAGGGGCCCCAAGACAGAGCCCTGAGGCACACCACTTATTATTGGTCTGGATTTGGACATAGATCCCGCTACTCTTACTTTATGGGAGCTGTCTGAGAGCCAGTTTGCGATCCATCTTGTGATGTAAGGGTTTATGCCCAGGCTGGTGAGCTTATCAATAATAGCTGAATGGGGAATGGTGTCAAATGCTTTAGCAAGGTCAAGGTAAGCCGTGTGTACCTCCTTTCTCTTATCTATAGCCTGAGTAACTGTCTCAAAGAAATCCACCATGAGCTCACTTCTTATAAATAAACAGGTGTGTGTGTGTCTGTGTGCGTGTGTGCATGTGTGCGTGTGTGTATTTGCCTGCTGCTGTAGACTGTAAAGGTCGACATATGCTTATGGCCAACAGTTGTGCTCTCTGGGTGAGGGAATATTCCCTTTTCCCAGAATTATGCAATCTTGGAGTTAATATATGTAATTAGCAGTAGGTGCATCACTTGCAAGTAGTGAGAGTTTTATTTGCGCATATAGAGTTGATTGCCAGCATTTTCTTTGTTGAACTTTTGTTGTCGACATTCTTGCTGTTGACATTGTGGTATCAACAGGATGTAGCAATCCGATATATATATATATATATATATATATATATATATATATATATATTTAGGTCTCTGTTAGAACGTCGATCGCACGGTTCATCAAACCATACTTTGACGAACACACTTTAGCAAAAGTGCATAACATTGAATATGCACTTTCACTAAAGGAGACTGAAAAAAGGAGAAAACATGCTGTTTGCATGTTTTGTTAGTTGTACATCAACATATACTGTAGATGTACAGCCAACAAACCTCTTGTGGAGATCGCGGTACAGTGGGGATGAGGGAATATTCCCTTTTCCCCATTGTAGTGTGATCTCGGAGTTAGAATATTAAATTGGGTGGTGTGGGGGGTGCAGCCCCCCACATGGGTGGTGCAGCTTGACCCCCTGCAAAATACTGTTTAAAGGTTGTTAGTCTGTTTTTTGCCAGTTACGAAAACTGACTTTTGCGAAAGTGCACATTCGATATAGTGCACTTTCGCTTTTATGGGCTTTGATGTTGTTAGATGGATGTTGTGTGCTTTCGATATAACAACATAGACCCATATATATATTTATATATATATATATATATATATATATATATATATATATATATATATATATATATATATTAAAACATTCATGGGATTCACTGGTTTATAATAAATTCTTTATGCCATCTTTACATTCTCTAATAGCATTATACATAATAGTTTATTCCCTAATAATGGTATAATCCATTGTGCTGGTGCTTATATATTTGTATATGTCCTTCTTAATTGTAGATAGCTTAATCTCACAGATTTCCCTTAAAGTGGGCCAAGCACCAAGTCAAATTACACAGCTGTGGGAGAAATCATCCCCTGCAGTGGGGGCTAAAGCAAAGCCTCAAGTTATAATGCTTTGTAAAGGTATGGACAAAAGATAGAGTGGTCCAGAAATAAGCAAGTGGAAATGGCTGAGGCAAAAATTTTAATATATTTAAAACACAGCATTTTTTCTTTTAATTCTGATAGATCATTAAAGACTAGAGACGGCCTGACTGGCAGTGTCAAGGCAGCAATGGAAATATAAAATCCATTTTGAAATGCAAGATTTTCTGGTGCTGGGTCTCCTATCTTATTTTAGGATGCATAGGATGTCCTCTGAAAATATTTGTCTAGAAGTGATAAGTATCATCCACCTTACCAGCTTCTGTATAATCATGTAAGGCTGTATTGCAGACCCTTTTTCTGGGTGAGGAGGCCCACTTCCACTGACAGCATCCATGGTTCCTACTTCGCCATGCTCAGTAGTCCTAAGAACCAGTGCTGCCCGGGGCACTGTTGAGCCGCTAGCATTACCTATGTTCTATCTGTCCCAATTTTCTCTAGTACCCTGGGGATAAGGGGCTAGAAAGGAAAAGAACACAGAAACAGACCTGTCCATGCGAAAGAGAAAGTGTCTGTTCTCCATACTCCATTCTCCAGAACCCTGGTGGAATATTTTTGAGTTGTCTGTTGTGTTGTTTGGCAAAAATCTCTATTTCTGGCACAACCCACCTGCAAGTCAGTTGAAGGAGCATCTTCTACCAGAGCATCAACTTGTTTCAGTCAAGGCTTGTCCTGCTGAGAAAATCTACAAGGCTGTTTTCCCACCATACAAGGTACTGGGCCAGTAGGATCACATTAATCCCTTATGATTGCTCCCACATCTGCATGGCCAACTTGCATGATGGATATGAATGGATTCTTCCTTCTTTGTCGATGCTTAGTAGTCCTAAGAACCAGTGCTGCCCGGGGCACTTTTGAGCCGCTAGCATTACCTATGTTCTATCTGTCCCGATTTTCTCTAGTACCCTGGGGATAAGGGGCTAGAAAGGAAAAGAACATAGAAACAGACCTGTCCATGGGAAAGAGATAACTGATGCAGTGGCATCTACCCTGCTAGATTTGCCCAAAGCATCAAAGCCACAGTTCAAGGACTGCATTGGTCACTTATCAACTGTTTAAGTGTAATACATCCCTCTGGAAAGCTTTATCCTCAATCTCCTCACCCTTAAATTTCTTGTGATCCAGGAGAGACTCCTGATGCTTAATCATATGAAACTCTCAGTTCAAGGTTCTCTTGGTCAGGGTAGTTGACTTAATATGTTTTTTACCCAAACTGATTGACAGCTCTATTCATATCATGTGGAGAGAGTTTCTGGAAGGCCAATTCTTTCAACCCATTTGAATTTGAAGAGACCACTTCAGGATTGCTAATGGGTTCGTATATAGGTCCTTGTGGGAGTCAAGCTCTTTGTAGAAATGGTCTAGTTTCATAGGAACATGGGGCTGAGAGTCAAGCTACAGTGTCCTAGACCAACATAGTTTCTAGAACTGGATGAATATGTAATGGTTTGGGCTCAAGAAGGTGAAGAAATGTGTTGAACTTCTTCTTGGACTGTGGATATTACTGAGTCTCCCAATCTTTCATCTTATGTAAAGAGTTCCCAAAATAGAGATGCTCAGGTGATGAGTCTGAAGCTAAAGTGTCCTCAGATGCCATGTTGGCATAGGACCCTGTAGTGAACTTGTCAGCATATACCAAGTGATCTTCATCAGAGTCTGAGAAATAAGAGGAGGAAATAGAGATTTTTCTGTATAGCACAACTCTACATTGCTAAGACAGGTATGGAGGTCTATTGACTCTTATTTTATTATTTAAATGTGAATTCTATATATATTACATGTTATGTGACAAAATCTTGTAAAGGTCTAACTATTTATGTAGTGGTGTTTATAATGTTTGGCCTCTTTGCTACAACTTTCTACCTGGTTATGTGAGTGAATTTATAAAGTCTTGCCTTGTTGCCCTGGTTTATGACTGAAAAGGGTCTGACCACCTGGTTTACAAGTGTAACACAAATAAAAAAAAAAAAAGACTTGAATCAAGTCCCTCAGCACTTCCTCATGAAAAAAGTAATGGGGATACACTCTCCCCCTTAGTAACTAGAAACCTAGTATCAGAAGCTAGTGGCTGCCCAGTACATGCATGCATATATATATATATATATATATATATATATATATATATATATATATATATATATATATATATACACAGATATACATACATAAATACATACAAATGTTTCAAGCATGTGCATTAATGCCCTGTTAGCCTGCCCATATACCAACACAGTTGCTCCCATAATAAGTTTCCAGGCTTCCAGGCTGTTCTTAAAAACATCTAAACTAATCTTACTTTAATGTAATTTGGTAGTCTGTTCCATGTATCAGCTGTTTTGTCAGAGAACCAATTAATACACTCCTCATTCCTGCAGAATCTTCTACATAGATTATCTGATGATTCTGTGCTACTTTTTGATAACACAAAACATTCCCAGAGGTTGCTGCCTCTAAATTCCCTATACACCTGAATGAGACCTCCTCTTAAATATCTGTAAGAGACACTGTACAAGTTCAGATATCTTAGTCTTTCATAATAACTTACATTTTCACATCCACGGATGCCTTTGACATATATCTGCTGTACTTTTTGTGCTTTACTCACACTCGTTTTCTTATAAGGATTCCATATTGTTATTCCATACTCAGGTTTGGGTCTAATGTAATTAATAAACAATGACTTCATCATTTCTGATTTCCTAGACTTTATAAATACTTTATACAACCTATAGTTCTATAAATATCATTAACCAGCTGGTTGATAAGATTAAAAAAAACTCAAAGCTGGATGTACCCACATATTCAGGTTCTTAAGTGATTCAGAAGTTTCAATCACTGTGTGCTGCATTAAATATTCACCTTTCAGTTTGTCTCCCAAATCTCATATACTTAATTTCCAATGTATTTATAAGCATATCATTCTCCTGTGCCCAAATGGTCAATTTAGTCAGGCATGCCCTATCTGTAACACATGTAATCAGTTTACTCAGTTTCAGGTCATGTGCATACAGACTGTAGAACACCTCATATGAAAAAGTTAGGTCTGAAAGATACAATATTAACAAGTAAGGGCCTAGGACAGAACCCTGTGGGACACCATGACTGTAACCAAGGATTTTATCTGTCCAGTTGCTGTATGATACTTGCCACATCCTATTTGTAAGCCATGAAGCTATCCATCTTATCAAGAGTAGTTTTAATTTATTGTTCAGTGTTTTGTGCATGACCCTGTCAAATGCTGAGGTTAAATCTATATGAATTACATCACAGTACAATTTTTCATTTGTAGCTGTTATTATATTGTTATAGAACATCATGTTACAGGTGGTAATAGATCTATTTTCAACATATGCTTGTTGATATATGGTTTCAACTTATCCAATATCACCATCTCCATCATTTTCCCACAACATGAAAGCAGACATTAAGGGTCTCTATATCTCTGGGTTTGTCCTACCCCCCTTTCCCTTAAAGATAGGTTTAATAAGGTCATGACTCCAATCTTGAAAAGTCTCCCCATATTTATACAACCTAGTGAATAATAATTATAATGGCACTGTAAGTTCTTGCCGAAGTGTTCTCAGGTCATTAACAATTCCATCTCCTCCCTATGCTTTGTTTGGATCCAGTTTGCGCAGTTCTTTTTCAGTATAATCGATGTCAGTATCTGAGCTTACCTGGATATCGCAAGAACAACTTATTACTCCTTTACTGGAGCCAAACTGATTTGCATAATATTTTGTAAATATGTCTATAATCTGTTGTGTAAGAGAATACATTTTAAAATCTGCACACAGTTTATCAATTTATATGTCTTTTCTTCTTCCACATCTTATATGTCAATAAAATGATTTCCTATTGTGCTCAATATCTTTATCACCTTAATCAATTATCTGATTCTTATGGAAATATATCCCCCTTATGTTATATGCTTAGATCCTGTTTGCTTTTTTGCTCTCAAACAGCTTTCAAAACTTTCCACATTTCTTCTACTGTTTTTCTACTGAATGCATCACTCCCATCAGTTTTACATAATGACTGTTTTGCTTCCATGTAATCTGTAATTAATCTTCTGTGTATTGATTTAGAGTTGAGTTTTGCAGAATTATCTAGTAACAAATTAACCTTTATAACCCCACTATCACTGCACATCAATGGTGGTAAAACTTGACATGAAGTACTGTTAAATTTTTGACCTGGAAAAATCTTGCCTTGTGTTTGTCCCGGTCCCCTTCAATAAACACATCACACCGAATGACGTTTGATGACCTTTATTAAACTTCCATAGCATAGCTTTGATAACCAATATTTATTACAACGGAACATAGTACAGCTGATTTAATGATGATAATAACCAGGCTCTCTCACCACGAAATAGTAGAAGCTCTTGACACAATCAGTAAACGACTCAAAGTCCATGAAAAGTTAGTGTGAACCAGTCAGCAAGGCAAAAACAGTTCCTTTTCTTTTTGTAGTAACGAATCCAGTATGTAGATACAAAAAAACTTTAATAAAAGGTAAGCGCTTTCGCGTAGTCACCACTACGCTTCATCAGACAGTAAAAGTAACATTTCTAGTACATCTATTTATACAAATAAGTAAGAAAAAGGCGCCAAATTAAAACCAGTAAATTGTGCAATTTGTCAATTAAATAATTAATTAATTAAAGACTTTAAGTTGATGCATACAGCCTAGAAGAGACTCAAAATTCTAAGGTAAGCAAAATTATTTACAAACAGTTTTCCAGCTGATGCTCAGTGCTGCAGTATAATGCTGGCAACGAGTGAATAGATAAAAGACTGAATGCATAAATAACTGCATAAATAACCCATCATATATAGATGAAAATATAGAAAAACACTATAAATACTCCTAATAAAAACTTCTAATGAAGGCAGACCAACAAATAAATACATATGATGATACAAAATGAATTAAATTTAAAACAAATTAATAAGATATGGTAAAAATTAATGAACAATGGTGGATACCTAATATAAATATAGTTATGGTGTGAAATAATCAGTCATGTATATATTTGTTTGTTCATATATAATAACTTAATGAGTGAAAGATAAACTTGATGATGATTATGGAGAAAATAAACCTAGTAATACACATATATAATGGCGATTACAAGGTTATACATGAAATATCAAAGACCTTCAAAAAATATATATGGACATACATCGATTAATGATGATTCAATCATATAAAGGTTCAATGTTCGATGTGCAAAGTACATGTATATATATGTAATAAATTAATTTGATGAACTAATGCACATATATTTGAACTATTAAAAATTAACCATTTTAAATATTGAACAATGTGAATAAATAAATAAATACTATATATAAATAGGTGAATAAATAGAAGTAAATATAAAAATGTAAACATGATGAAGTCTATTAATAAAAATGTTGTGCTGGAGTATAGAATAAAATATGGAGGTTTGAATATTTTGGTAGATTTGTTAAAAAATCATATTTGTATCAAAGTTAATGTACATAGGAATAGTTATAAACTGGAGACTAAAGGATAAAATTATGAAAATTGATGACCAAACATCACAAAGAACCAATGCTTCAAGCTTATCTAGCTTCCAGAACAGGTTTTATCGAAACTTGGTTATTAATGCCAGGAGGTATATGTGCAGCCAGTCTCAAAATCCATTTTAATTCCTTGTTATTCAACAGTAACAAATTATCCCCACATCTCTTATTAAATGTAACTATTTCTAATACTCTGAACTCAAAGTCATGAAGGGGGTATTCCATGACATGTTTCGCTAAAGCATTTAAGTCGTTCTTCTTGCGAATATCATACAAGTGGCCATATATCCTGTCTTTTAAGCATCTTTTAGTGAGGCCAACGTAAAAAGCTGAGCAATTCTTACAGGTAGCAAGATAAATAAGGTTCTTGGTGCAGCAGTTAGCGAAGAACTTTGGTTGAAAGATAAAATTCAGTGTGGGGTGTTGGAACTCTGTCCTTTTTGAAATGAAACCACATCTTTTACAATTATAACAAGGAAATGTACCTCTCTTATGGCTAAATAATAAGGATGGGGTTTCAACTGTACTTTTATCATTGCATAATAATTGTTTTAAATTCGAACTATTTTTAAACATAAAATGTGGCCTGTCCCCTACTAATTGCTTAACTAGGGGATCTATAATCAATATTTTCCAGTTGTTACAGAAAATCCTCTTAATGTCATTAACAATGCTCGTGTAGTTTAAAATTACAGATACAAATTCATTGTGTCCAATAAGATTTTTTCTTTTCCTGGTACATCCATGCTGATTCTCTAACAATGTATTATCAATTATGTTGCTTCTAATAGCTGAGACTAGACCTGAGTCATATCCTCTTTCCCTGAATAACCTTTCTAAACGGTCTGCTTCAAGATGTAAAACATGAGTGTCATTACAGAGTCTTTTTATTCTAATAAATTGACTCTTTATGATGCCAGGGAAGACATATCTGGGATGCATACTGTCAAATGTTAAGAGAGTATTCCTCCAAGTTGGTTTCCTATATAATGTATAACTAATAGTGCCATCCTTGGTAATATTTATTGTCACATCCAGAAAATTTATAGAGTTGGATGAACATTCCATGGTGAACCGTAGAAAAGTAGATGTGTTTTCAAGGTAACTTAGGAATTTTCTAAAGTCAATCTCAGTGCCTTCCCATATAATAAAAATATCATCCACAAAACGCTTATACACTTTTATCTGTGCAAACAGGGGGTGGGTGAATAGGCATAGGCGTTCCCATGCTAAAACAACCAAGTTGGAATAGGTGTTAGCACACTGGGTGCCCATTGCCACCCCCCATTTCTGTAGATAATATTCATTCAAAAACATGAATATGTTGTTATTTAAAACTACATCTAGTAGTTGGCCTACAAGTAGCTGCCTGTCACTTGTAAAAGACGTTTCTGTCACAAGTATGTCTCTTACGGCTTCAATACCCAAATCATTGGGAATTGATGTGAAGAGATTTTTCACATCTAGGGTTATGAGAATGTATTCATGTTGGTGAATGTCTAATTGTATTTCTGATAGACAGTTTAGCAGGTGGTATGTATCTTTTAAGATAGTAGTAAAGGAATCAACAACTGGTCTGAGTAAAAACTCTATAAAACTAGAAATATTGGCTGTCACCCAGTGATCATCTGACACTATGGGTCTAAGTGGGAAGGGATACGTATTTTTATGAATTTTCGGGAGTCCCTTAATGATGGGTATGGTGGGGTTGTCTATCAGTAGATATCTATACATTTCTTCACTGATTTGTCTGCACATAAGTAAGTCATATAATGTGTTATGTACATTCTTAATGATGGTATTAACATCATATAACTTCAATTTTGCATAGGTTATGTCATCATTAAGCATAAAGCACATATTGGAATTGTAATCAGATGTGTTTAAAACCACAACCCCTCCTCCTTTGTCAGCTGGTTTGACAGAAATTTCATTACATTGTTTCAAACATTTTAAAGAATTAAATTCATCTAAACTTAGATTATAGAAACCAGGTTTTATCTTTCTAGAAAATAAATCATAAAAATCATGCTCACAGAGATTTAAAAAACATTCTACATTATGAGGAAGTGAGGGCATAAAAGTGCTTTTCCTTTTAAAAGTATTAAAAGTAATGCTACTGGTAGAATCAGGATTATTTCTAAAAAGCACTTTCAGAGCTACTCGTCTACAAAACAGTCTAAGATCAATTAAAACATCACTCAAATTGTCAGCACTGGCTGGAATAAAATTCAGTCCACGGTTTAAAAGAGAAATGTCCGCTTTAGAAAAATTAAAGTCAGAAAAATTGTAAAGTAAGTCAGTCACATTTTTGTTCGTCTTGTTGGCTGGAAATTTTCTGTTGATAGCTTCCTTTTCCTTGGGCATCGACTCATAGAACGTCCTCTGTGATGAAATCTTTGTTTCACAGGATAAGGTAAAAAATTTTCAGACGTGGAGGGTCCTAAAGGAACAGTAATACTGTGACCTTTAGGTCTAGCTCCTGGATTACTAGCTGGTTGTCTGCACACAGTTTATCAATTTATATGTCTTTTCTTCTTCCACATCTTATATGTCAATAAAATGATTTCCTATTGTGCTCAATATCTTTATCACCTTAATCAATTATCTGATTCTTATGGAAATATATCCCACTTATGTTGTATGCTTAGATCCTGTTTGCTTTTTTGCTCTCAAACAGCTTTCAAAACTTTCCACATTTCTTCTACTGTTTTTCTACTGAATGCATCACTCCCGTCAGTTTTACATAATGACTGTTTTGCTTCCATGTAATCTGTAATTAATCTTCTGTGTATTGATTTAGAGTTGAGTTTTGCAGAATTATCTAGTAACAAATTAACCTTTATAACCCCACTATCACTGCACATCAATGGTGGTAAAACTTGACATGAAGTACTGTTAAATTTTTGACCTGGAAAAATCTTGCCTTGTGTTTGTCCCGGTCCCCTTCAATAAACACATCACACCGAATGATGTTTGATGACCTTTATTAAACTTCCAAATCATAGCTTTGATAACCAATATTTATTACAACTGAACATAGTACAGCTGATTTAATCATAGCATAAACATCCATGTAATGTTAATCAGGACAGCGTGACCTCACTCATCCTGACACAGTAAGCAGTATCCATGCCTCCACTCACTTACTTATGAAGCAGTATCCCACAACTCACTTCATATACTATTTATAATAAGTCAGGACAGCATGGCCTCACATATCCTGACCCAGTAAGCAGCATCCATACCTCCAATCACTTACTTATGAAGCAGTATCCCACAACTCACTTCATATACTATTTATAATAAGTCAGGACAGCATGGCCTCACATATCCTGACCCAGTAATCAGCATCCATACCTCCAATCACTTACTTATGAAGCAGTATCCCACAACTCACTTCATAAACCATTTATTAAATTACACATCCAACCAAATAAGTCAGAACAGCATGACCTTATTCATCCTGACTCAGTAAACAGTGTCCATACCTACACTCACTTACTTATGAAGCAGTATCCCACAACTCACTTCATATACCATTTATAATAAGTCAGGACAGCGTCTCCTCACATATCTTGACCCAGTAAGCAGCATCCATACCTCCAGTCATTTACTTATGCAACAGTGTCCCACAACTCACTTCATATACCATTTATAATAAGGACAGTGTGACCTCACATATACTGACCCAGTAAGCAGCATCCATACCTCCACTCACTTACTTATGAAGCTGTATCCCACAACTCACTTTATATACCATTTATTATAAGTCAGGAAAGTGTGACCTCACATATCCTGACCCAGTAAGCAGCATCCATACCTCCACTCACTTACTTATGAAGCAGCATCCTACAACTTACTTCATATACCATTTATAATAAGTCAAGACAGCATGACCTCACTCATCCTGTCCCAGTAATCAGCATCCATACCTCCACTCACTTACTTATGAAGCAGTATCCCACAACTCACTTCATTTACCATTTATAATAAGTCAGGACAGTGTGGCCTCACTCATCTTGACCCAGTAAGCAGCATCCATACCTCCACTCACTTACTTATGAAGCAGCATCCCACCACTCACTTCATTTACCATTTATTGAATTACGCATCCAACCAAATAAGCAGCATCCTTACCTCTGCTCACTTATTTTATTTATCAAGCAGCCACCAACTGCTCATTTTCCTTTCCCATCTCATTGAAATGAACATCCAACACCAGAGGGGGAACAGAAGAGGGCAAGCCTGTCCCTCTTCTCCGCTCACCAGCCTAACCAGGCTGCTCCTCCTCTCACTTACCAAACTTTCAGCCTAACTGGTCATTAAAAGGCATTAAGCCAACCATCATTCAGCATACACCTTCCTGTCTACCCAAACTGGATCCATGCTATCACCTCCTGAAGCCCTATCACAAAAATGGCCAAAGTAACCAGTTGCCTAAATGACTGAAATTAAACCCTGATCCCTCTCCAATACCAAAGTGACAAACTATAACCTCATAACTTAGCCTAACCTCTATATATTGGCTAAGCTCTCACTTACCTAACCCACCAATAGTAGCTTCCCAATACTGCTTAATGCATCTATTAATGTCCCAAATAAAATGTTTCTGTTCCAATCAACATAATAGTAATCACACCATCACCAACTACCCAAAATAAACAAGAACACATTTAATGACTGCATAGGATCTGCAGACAAATAAACCACCCTCCAAATGACTGCAGTACATCCATACCCATAAATACCCAGCAAAAGAACCACCAAAACCCTAAGGCCAATGTCACCTGAAAGAAAACAATGCTGTGACATGCCTAACCACAACCCATCTTCCATCCAACGAATATAGTAATGACCAACGTGAATCTTTTTTTTTAATTGGATCAATTGCATAGTAATCCTGCCCCCATACCCCCTATCCTTATAAAGCAAGAAACATTTGGGATCCTAAAACCACCAAGTTAATGACTTCAATACATCCAGTAAACAGCAATCCTGCAAACCATAATCCAATGACCTGTTATTTATCAAATGACAAACCTCACAACCAACTTATTTTGACAATAATCAGTGTCTGCTAATCTTCACACTATCAAACCTACACTAATCCTTCCCATATATGAACCACCATACATGATTCAATAAATTAACATACCCTACACCAATACAACTGAAACAATCACAGCTAACCCCTCATTGACCAACTGAAAAGCCCCATCTTGTTTGCAAGCCTGAACCAAATTACCCAGCAATCTATCCTACCAGTCTCCTTCCCCCTGGCAGCTGCAACACAATTTCAACCAGCTAACACCAAACCACAAACCAATCCCCCTGCCATGATGGAAAACCAATGCAAATCCCCATGAATGAACCAATACATCTACCAAAAGCCCAACGTCCTTAATCCACCACTTACCCTTGGATTTCCCCTTTAAAGATTTCTTAAACAAACCCTAAACATCTGCTGGAAGACCAGAAGGCATGCTCTGCCTAATCCATACCACTTCAACCTAGCCACTGGAACACCTAGAGCCTATCCCCCAACACTTGCATACCTGCGATGCACCTACAAACCCTACCTACTCTCAGGTTGCCCATATCATACCATCTCCTATCAACCCAGGAAAAGAATATCAAACAAACTAAATAACCTACACATCCCCCATCTGTACCCCATTACAGCTTCACAATCACTACCTTCCTTCGTAAGTGATGAATAATCCTGCAATTGGACCCCCACACTCCTTAATTCAATAGAAGATCTTTAAGCAAACCTCTTCTATTCCTCACATAAATTCAGTCCGCTGCACACTCAATTACCCAACCTGCCTTCCTCGTCTGTCCCCTGTACAGCTGAATACCTACCCACACGCTTCAAGTGTGCAAAACCTACATGCCACCCACAAACATAAACACTGCACCCTGTAATTAAGCAATACTGACCATGAAGGCCATGTCCTGCTGCAACCAAAAATCCATGCACTGCATGACACCTAACGCCTAAGAAAACTTAACACCCAGGGGTCTCCTCACATGTAGACACATGTAGAAGTCTCAAACCTTGCTTACAGTTTTAAATTCCCAATGCCCTTTTTTTTTTAATCAACAAAATCCCATCCCCATCCATGAATCTGCCTATCCATGTACCCCCAGTCCAAAACTTTCTCCGTAGTAAAAGCAAAAGGTCAAATGCCCCCCCCCCCTCGTTGACCAGCGGGGCTTACCTTACTAAGAAATCAGTCATCAAGATCCCAAAATCCATCCCAGCCACAGTTATGACACTACCCCATCTGTACATGACCCTGAACTCACTCTAATTAAACCTAAACACCTGCTTCAACAAGCCCCTGATGAGTGTCATCCTTACTACTCCCCATAGTAGTCACAGGCTGCACAAACTCTCCCACACATAAATGAATAGGTAAAAAGTGTATCACTACCTGTGACCTCACTCCATGGAGCTCCAGAAAATCAAAAATTCACCTGACCACATCCTTCAAACCACAAGCTGATACAACATCTATGCTGACACCATCTGCGACCACATAATGTAGTGTTGCAACAGCTGAAACACCCCTCATAGCAGCACCATCTGCAATGAAAAGAAAATGTAAATCATCTGACATGCAAGCACATTTGAAGACAACCTGCCCACCTCTGAATGCCCTCAATAAATCCTCCATCCCTTGTCACATCCAAGGCCCTATAACTCTTGGGCCAAAATCTCTCAGTCCAAAACCTCAGTCCCAGCTTTAAAGGTAATGTAATTAAGCATCCCTATCTGTGCCACCCTGACAAACATTTGCCTTTACTTCAATCCCATAGCAAAAGAGTTGGGAAAAAAAAACCTGCAATTCCCAAACCCTGCCTTGAAGCTTTCCACCAAGAGCACATATACATCCCCATGTGGTAATGGCAACCATGTCCCCCGGTCTGCAAGCACACATTTTAACTCACCTAGTGGGACTACCAGCCCTAAGCAGTCCACTCACCACTAGGACCACCAATGATGAAGAAACCTGCTCCCAGGCATCCCCCAGCTGCAAGACAAACCACAACATGCAGCAGCAACCCCTGAATAGATCAGGACCCCACAATTCCACTTCAAGCCCTCAAACTCAAACCTCTCAACACCTTAGAGCCAAGAATCCTGACAAAGATGCAAGCAAAAGTGGGACAATGGCACAAAACTCTATACCTAAATGTCCGACATTACTCAGTAAGTTCGAACCTCCACTCATCTAAGCAATCCACCAGAAAGTCACCAACTTTCATGCTGAACAGATTGAAACATGCCGTAAAATTCTGGCCAGCCTGCAAAACTCTGGACATCCATGAGACCTGTCCCAAACAGGTGGACACATGCAAAAACCCCTCTCAACTGCACCACCAAAAGTTTGGGAGCCACCATGTATTTTCTGCCATGCCATTCAATAAAATGCCACCCAGAGTTAAGTGCATCAAATCTCACTGACTGACCAAATCTAAACCACAAACTCCCTGTGGAATGAACAGACCAACAACCCAAGTCAAAGCACAAAGCCCCAGGCCCTCCATGAAATTCTGAACAGCCACAAGGCAAGCACTGGGACTACACCAGAGAGCAAGCAGAGACATTGCCCAAGTTCCTCCAGTCAAAATAACTTAAGAGATAAAATGACCAATATACATGTTGAAAATATGTAATACAAGGAAATATAATAAAGAAAAATTAGATCACTGCCAAATGAGTATTATGTTAGTCCAGTCCTCCTTGTCAGGAAGCATTATGTTTAAGTGGAGAGCAATATGGCAAGCTGTTTTCAATATCCCTGAAAAGAACAACAAATGTTCTGCGTTGATGCTATTTCTAATGGAGGAAACCCACACTAGTTCTGTAGGGTATTATATCCATTTTCTTAGATTAGGTAAAGAAAAAAATACAGGAATCGATAATGAAAGAGGAAAAGAAAACACATTTCTATTGGATTTCTTACCTTGTAGTATAAAATTAGAAGAATAGAAGTTATTACATAGCCACTTCTTTCAAACATTCTTCATGGGCAAGCCCAATGTCTAAATGATTTTACAAGATTTTCTTTTTCACATTGGTGACAATCTTGCTGAAGTGCCTGTCATATTTTTCAACCAAGGCATGCTGTTCTGGTAATGAAAAGGCACAGGGGACTCCCATACACTAACCCAGCAGAACAGAGAAGTCTTCACATTCAGCCACCCGCCGTATTTCCCGACCCCCTTAGTGCAAGAAAACTGGATAATAAGTCACTCATAAAAGAGAAAAGTTGATCTTCAAACCGATTTTGGTGATTAAATTTTAACAGGCTCTAGTTCTATGATATCAAAAGTACTGATAAATGCAGTTAGTAGTAAGTCATCTGCACAGAATGTTTAAAATTCACAATGTAGCTTTATAACTACATTCAATGCACAGAGTAACTTCATTGTTAAAATAGTGCGGAAGAACTGTGACTTTTTCGGAGGTAATCAGGTTTTGTTTGAGAAATTGGGCAGTACACCAACTATAGTGTTTAAACAGGGTAGCAACCTGAAGAACCTATTGAAATGGCAAATTAGGGTCTCTAGAATAGTAGGGCTGTTTAAGTGTGAAAACTGCAATTACTGTAAACATATTGACGTTACAAATTTATTTGTAATAAATGGGCAACATTATAAATTAAGATCAAGGTTTAATTGTAATACTAGGTCCATAGTTTATTTGGCGAGATGCTCAAGTTGTCCCGCATTTTATGTGGGCAAAACGGAACGTAGGTTCCGGGACAGAATATATGAGCACCTTTACGCCATTAGTCATAATAAATTAGATAATGCTCTAGCAAAGCACATTCATTCAAATGTGCATCATCAATTTAAATTCATGGTCATAGATAATATCTTGTATGACACTATCTGTGGTCTGTTTTCCTTCAAATTAAAAGAGTTGGAACTAATATGGCAGATTAAACTAAATGAGTTTAATATTCCAAGCTTGAATGAATCATGTTCCATCACTAGTGTTCTTAAACTTAAAACTTTAAAAAGATCATGTTTATTAGAATGTGTTATTATTTTCCTTGTCTGTGAACACTCTTGTAGCAATGTAGCAATGCAGTTTAACAGAGTTTTTATTGTTCCAATTTTATTTTAATTAATTAATGTTTTTAATGTAATTCAGGTACATGAAGAATTTATTGTAAAAATAATTTTAAAATATATTGACGTTTTGTAGAGGTAGTGTCTGTTTAAGTAATTAATTGTGTTGTTTCCCGCATTTTTTGACTGTCTATTTAAGAACAGTTTATTGTTTGTATTGGTACTTCTGAAGAAGTTTGCATGTCAGCAAACGAAAAGCGCTTTAAGTTTTTGTTTTTGTCAGGAATATTAAACCTTTGTGAGGACTCTACAGTTGTTTGAATTTGTGGATTTGTTTACTTCCTGAAACTAGTCAGACCAGTTACAGGCTTCTGCCCAATAAGACTGACTTTTGAATGAAAATTGTATTTCAATATTCCAAGCAATTCAAGTATTTAAAAAAATATGAAACAACTTTAAATTGAATAATGCAGTTTAAAATTTTAACCTAACTCATATTGTCATGCTACATGGTACCCTTTAATGGGTCTAATTTTATGATGGGGCGGACATCACAAGGCTGTTCGTGCAAGGTTTCTTATCCATTAAAGGTAAGAGCCAACCCCCCATTTCACCCATTCTGAAATTTACAGCATCAAACCCCCCAAACATATTCAGTCCATAAGCAACCATATTGAATAATAAACATGGAATTCAGTACTAAATGAGACAGACACAGACAAGAGTGCCCTAAACTCTTGTTAGCAAGCATCACCTACCTCTTCCATACCAACTATTCCAAGGCCTACCTCTCAACACCAGTACCTACAGGTAATCTCAGATGTAGAACCCGCTATAACATGTTCATGCCAAAATGTGATTCCTTACCCAGTTACACTTGCATAACCCCTTTAATCCCCTCCTTATCCTTACTTCATTTCCTCCCAATCAATTCCTCATTCCCATTAACCCTTTCCCCATCCATCTTAACTCTCACTGATATATTTATCTAACCCCCCTCTGAAGATGTCCCTGGACAAACTGGTTTGTTACCAAAACCTCATTTGTCAAGTATTGTAAAATATCTGCTGCAAAAAATGGCTTCCCTGATCTTGACAAATGCAAGCTATCCCGTCTGAACATATGTGCCCATAATTAGGCTTGGTTGCTGCACATATTTCCATTGGACATTTTTTCATGTAGGTATTTACCCAAAAATTCTTTTCATTCACAGTAATCTGACTCTGCTTTGTATATGTGATTTGCTAAAAATATGTCATAACACCAGTACAACCTATACTGTCTAAGAGGTCTGTAAGTTCTCTACTCACAGTTGGAGAGTCCTTGTGGATGAGATCATTTGTACTGAGATGACAGATAAATGTAATCTGTGTGCTACGTAACAAAGCAGTGTCCTTTTCATGTATTCTTTTTACTTTATCTTTATCAGTATCTTGTCCTTCCTTGTTATTTGTTGTGAACTTCTTCCTTTGTTGTTTTATTTCCTTCTAAACTCTCTGAATTCTCAGATTGCTGAATACTTGCATCCTGTTTCATAGGGCTTGAGTGATCTTTAGAGGCAATAGACACATCCTATTCCTAAATCTGTTCTTTTTGCTCCTTGCCTAACATTATTTATCTCACCAGTCCAGTCGTTAATACATGTAACAACAGTTCTACAAGCAGTGCCAATTGCACAAGTGCAGTCATTGTCAGTAATGGTTAAGGTGTTCACCTTACAAACAGCAGGTGCAGGGTTTGATTCTCACATGGGATAATTGGCTAGGCTTAAAATGGCCCACAATGGCAGTTAGCCTAGTATGAACCTATGAACCTATGATTATTTACTTACTAATAATAATGGTAAGCAAATCATCCAGCTTTTAACATGAGAAACACAGATTACCAGTGTCATCAGGTGTCACCTTTAAATATACATAGCATTTATTATACTGTAGAAAATATTTGTACTTTATTTTAAATCATCAATGGCATACATATTTAAGGAATCCATATTCAGCTTCAAATGAAGAAAAAAATTATAAAAAAAAAAGAATAATCAAAGTCAGTTACCACAGAACTCAAATAAACTTAAATCAATTTCTATGAGAAAAATCACACAAACAATATATAATTAATACTAAACCATGGACATTGCACTGGGAGGGGAAATAATGGGATAGAGCATCTAAAAAGTAAAAACTAATACCTTCCCGGATGAAGAATGATGGCTAGTCCGTCAGGATGCCATTAGGATCTGCACCAGCCCAAGCTGCATCAGAGTTGGTAGATCTGAAGATGGATGTGGGAACTGGTTAAAAAACACAGAATGGCACAGGGTAGTAAAAAGTGCTCCACACACTCAAAAGTATATATATATATATATATATATATATATATATATATATGTATATGTGTGTGTGTGTGTGTGTGTGTGTGTGTAAGTCTATATATAAATTGATATATATATATATATATATATATATATATATATATATAATATATACGTATACGAACATCCACACACATATATAGATAAACATATATATATATATATACATACATATGGGAAATTCATGTATGCATGCATGCATGCATACTTCTATTTCTATGCATTATACAAGTCAGTAGAAATTCAATGGGTCATCGCTGTTGTAAAAAATGCCAGATTGTTGCCATCAGCACTTTCTTAAGAAATGTTAATTTATCATATTTGATATGCCTTACAGTTTAGTCAGACAGTTTCATTATAATAAAAGTAATCATAGGGCTGTTTTAATATGTGTAAAGTTTAATGATTACTTGTTGATAAACTTCAACTTTTATATGCCCTAGCATTATGTTGCATCAATTTGTAAACTGCTATTGGCAATTCATTTGAGGCTTTTCAGAACTTACCTCTGATTCATCAACTGCCGCTTATGCCCTAGCACCAAACCCAGCCTTGGGGGAGAAGAGGTTTGCAGAAATTCTCTGAAATGCATAATATTGAAGTTTTGTATTCTTGCAAACTGCTAGGCTTTAGGCTATGCTGAGTAAGATACAGAAATAATAAAGAAGATATCATTGCAATTGTATAGTACTAATGTCTTTTATAATGACACAAATAAAGAGAACATTAATGGTAGTAATTCCTTGCAATCTTAACTTTAAAATGGATTGCAAAGTTAGCAACCAGCAGGAATGACACCTTCCTTTAATGGATTCTCTGCTGAGGCTGCCATGGCAGCATACCTATCAAGACCTCAGTTACCAAACCCCTTTTCCACAGATGCTATGGTGCCTCTCTATGTATCACCTTATGAATGTTCAGTAGTAGCTGTAACAATTTACTTAAACTTTAATAACATACCCTTCTCATCTCAAAGGTATTCACCACTTTTCCAGGATGGACACCTTCTCAAATTTTGCAATAAATAGTTCTCCAAGACCCAGTCACAGTTATACAGTAACACACTGTATAACCTCAGAAAAAAGCAGTGAATTGCTTTAGAAAATGAAGCATGGAATGGGTGGGAAGTGTTTACATCAATTATGCATTTTTTTAAATGATAATAATAATACAAAAGGTGGGAATGTTGCATTGCTTTTAGTCACAATACATACAAAAATGAGGTGAGTAAGCAACTTTCTTTTTCTCCTATTTTTTTCATATCTCCACAGCCCTGGAGCAGATCCCATACAGTTGTGATCAGCAGCAAGAGAGAGTGTCCCAGCTGGGACAACATGTTCATAAGTATGACAAATATTGAAGAACATTAAATAATGTAAAAGTGCATTCCCTTAAAATATGGTACCAGTCATTAATGCAATTCCATATTTCATTTGTTAAATTATAGCAGCCACCTCTTTAGTCAATAGTCAGTGCATATTGCTGTAAATGTATTATAAAATCAGTGAAATGGAAGGAACACCGGTTATAGTATGATATATCAATACTGGCTAGTTTGGCAGTGAAAACATTACTTGTCACTGAAAGTGTAGTTATGAGTATTTAATGTTGCATTACTTCATTGCAGATTAGTTATGATGTTTTATTTCAGAACTTAATGCAGCTATTCATTCATATCACACAAGAAACAATAATAAGTATTATCTAGATACAGTTAACAGAATTTTTTAATTCCACTAGTACCTGCAAAGTATGCAATATTGCTTAATGGCAATTTCTGATTCAGTTATTATATGCTTATTAAATGCTTAATGTTCTGTTATTGAAATGAACACAGTAGCTTCACCACACTTACAAGTCCATTTCTTGTCTCCATTTCTCTGTCACTGTCTCATTTCTTTTTTCTTTTGTTTCATTTTTCTCTACCTTTTATGTTATTTTTTTCTGCAGGTCAAGGTCCATTAGTGCCCAGGGATTCTCAGCTGCAACCTTCTCAGATTAAGTTCAAATCTCCAACTCCCCTTGCATACCTGGATATGTTCTGTTTTTGTAATAAAGGAACAAAAAGAGCTAACAATTTTACAAGCAACTTGGTTTCTGGAATTTAGTTTTTTTGTTGTTGTTGTTGTTATAGTTGTTTTCAGTATTGGAGTAATTTTTTTTCTACCTGGGGATGTCTTTACAGTGTGGGAGGGTAGCAGTGAATCCACTCTCTGGCCCCCCAGCTACAAGGAAGCCTAGTAAGCTAGCATCATGGGCTTTAGGACCTGGTTGAGGCTGTGGTTGATATGGTTATGGAGAAGTAGTTGCACCCATTCCAGTTTGTATTACAGTATTAATACAAGACTCGCTTACTCAGTCAGATTAGTCCACCAATTCCCTGCAGACCTCCATCTTCCCTTTTTGCAGAAAAGCAAGCCACCCCCGACTGTCTACATGTGGAGAGAGACCTTTCACACACTCCTAAATGATATCTACCAACTCCACAGTAACTCAATAGTAGGGAATAGTGCAGCCTCCAAGATCAGTGAGAATTGTTTTCAGGCATTACACCTCGGCTGAAGAGCATTTGATAAAAAAATATTCAGCAGCTTGACACTTTCAAATCCTGTTTATAGCAAGCTACTATCAAATTACAGTAACATCCCTGAGCCTTGTCTGGATATCAAAAGTACTTTAGCCCCCTGAATACAGAACAAAAATAGGTTGAGGTGTGATGGGGTGCAGTGGGCCTTGGCCCCCTGACAAAAACATTTTTAGTGTTTTTTTTCAATGATTGCTTGTGTTCCTATGTAGTGTGTTTGATATATTTAAATGCTGAGTCAGTGATATTTAATTTTTCAAAATCGACCCTCTCTCTCTCTCTCTATATATATATATATATATATATGTGTGTGTGTGTGTGTGTGTGTGTGTGTGTGTGTGTGTGTGTGTGTGTGTGTGTGTGTGTGTGTGAAAAAGCAGTTGGTAATTAGCAATAGCTCAGTGAGTAAAAAAAAAAAATAATCTTTTGGCTTTTTCTGGTTAGGGGTTGCCACAGCAGAACTCTGGTCCGCTAATGATTGGCAGTGAATTTTTACGGTGTCGAGTTGCCAGCTATGGCACCCAACATTCAAAGAAGTCACACCCACACACATTTACACCTACCTGCATCTCTTTAAATTGTTATTGGTAATTAATGACTTCTATGTAAAGTCTGCATGCCTCTCCTGTCTCTCTGTGGATTTATTTATATGCTCTGGTTTCCTTCAACACCCCAAAGACATGCTGTAGTGAACTGGTTTTCCTCCGATTTGCCTTTAAGTAAAATTACAGCATGAGTAGACCTTGCTTGTCAGTGGCACTGTTAAGTTTTGTGTGTGTGTGTGTGTGTGTGTGTGTGTGTGTGTGTGTGTGTGTGTGTGTGTGTGTGTGTGTGTGTGTGTGTGTGTGTGTGTGTGTGTGTGTGTGTGTGTGTTTGTGTGTGTGTGTAAAAAGTAATGTCACTCATTTTTATCTGTGGAGAAACACAGTATTACCAGGCACATCTATAACTCTTCCAACTACCAGTGAAAAAAAGAAGAGGTAAACCAGTATCTTTCAAAATAAGCCATCAAATGCATCAGTGAACATGTAGACCCACAGAGCTATGGATGTCTGGGGACCCCCACAACTCAGACCACATAAGTGGATATGGCACAGGCTTAGTAGTGGCATCTGTCCTGTACCCCACCTAATCTAAAACCATCCATGCTCAGGAATTTGTACTTAGTATCACTGTAGCATATGTGGGGTTAGGGGCTAAAGGTGATATGGTTATTATTTCTTCATTTTTCTTGCAATTAAACTTCAGTGGTATGCAAAGAAGGTTACTATATTGTGTGGGGCCTGATGACAGTTTGGTCATTACTTCTTTAACTTTTCTCACAACCTCAAAGGTATGAACAGAAAGTCGCTATAGCTTATCCGGGGTTCCAGGGTGTACTGTCTAAGAGCAACAAGTTAGAATACAGTACTGAGATTATTATTTTGTCTAATTTCTTCACAAGTAAACATTACATATGTATATAGATGGCTATCTTTAGGAAGAAAGGGTAAAGAGGCATGCTGTTTATATACATCTGAAAGCAACAGGTTGACATGTTACTGTTCTCCATTTTTATTTTGGTTTCATCCCAGCCTGACATCAGAGTAGCACACAGAAGGTGACTATATTTTGGAATTAGGGGTGATGAGGCATATTGAAAGCACCCACTCAAATTTACAACTGTGGCCATTTGTGCCATTACTTTTATCCCATTCTAAGACAAGAAGGATACAAAGAAGGTGACTGACTTTATTTGGGGGGAGGGGGCTAAGGAGGCATGCACCATTCCCAAATATGATTTATGTATCTTTGCAGTAATTTGTCTTCTAAGTCTCTTGTGAACTGCTATTTAGTCAGCTTTGAATATTAAGCCTTGGACACAACTTATTTCTTCCATGAAGGAAAAAAAATAAGATTGAATTCCATTCCATATTTATTTATTTATTTATTTATTTACATTTGTTGACCGGGAGTGTCCGACTGGACGTAGGTCCATTTTCAGTGGAGGCCCGGGGAAAAAAGCTCCACAGTTAAAATAAACAGACAGTAGTTACATTGGATTACATAGCGATTAACAATTTGATTAACATAGCAATTAATTACAAAACATATTTACAGATGAAGACCATAAGTAGACAAATAGAATCTTTATCTGCGAAATACATAACAGACATTAACAAATGTTACAATAAGAAGTTCCTGCTGTATAATAAGTACTAGGTTTATGAACATCTGAGCTTGCTATAATCAAGGTAGTTAGTGGAGTGGAAAGAAAAGTAGTGGTTGAATGGGGTGGGTGATATTAGAGTGGGAGTTGCAAGGGCATAGCCAGCATGTTTTTAGGTGTGCTTTTAGTAAAGTTTTGAAGTGGGTGCATGATGGTACGGAGGTAATTGTGGATGGGAGGGAGTTCCATAATTTGGCTATGGCACAAGAGAATAGTGCTTCACCAGCAGAGTTATTGGCTTTAGTGATCTGCAAGTGATTTTTGTTGCTGGATCTTAGTGGTCTGGTGGTGCGATAGGGTTGGAGTAGATTCTGGAGGGATGGGATATTTAGTGGATGGTTTACTAGCTTGTGGGTGAGTGAGAGTTGATACCATTGAAGGAGGTGAGGGAGTTCAAGCCAGCCCAGTTCAGCAAGTGAGAGACAGTGGTGACTACGGTAGGATGCCCCTGTGGCGAATTTGGCGATTTTGTTGTAGCAGGTTTCTAGCTTGTTTAGATCGCATTGCCTTAGGTTGGTATCTATTGGAGAGGCATAAAGTAGGGTGGAGATAAGGTGGGAATTTGCTATTGAAATCTTTGCTGCTTTGGTGAGAATTTGCTTATTTCTGTATAATGCTCCTAGTTTTTTTGTGGACTTTTTTATGGTCATGGATATGTGAATGTCAAATTTTAGTTTATTGTCTATTTCCACTCCTAGCAATTTGGTGTGTTCAGTTGGGTATATAGTGGTGTTGTCTTTTACTGTGATGTTAAAGTGAGAGTTGTTCTGAGTATGTTTGGTGGGTTGGAAGATGAGTAGTTTAGTTTTGTTTAGGTTGAGTATTAACTGGGCATCAGATAACCAAGTTTCAACAGAGGAAAAGGCTTCCTGTGTGACTTTTTGCAGTTTGGGTAGGGACTGGGCTGAGCAGATGATGGTTGAGTCATCTGCATATTGTTTGAGTTTGCCATGTTTGGTGGCAGAGGCTAGATTATTGGTGAAAACAGAGAAGAGTAGGGGTCCAAGGATGGATCCTTTGGGAACCCCTATGGAGACAGGTAGTTGGGGAGATATGTCATTCTGCCATACAACAGATTGTTGGCGGTCAGACAGGTAACTCTGAAACCAGTTGGTGACTGATTGAGAGAAGGATAGGTTACTGAGGACAGAGATGAGTTGTTTGTGTGGGACAATGTCAAATGCTTTAGATAGGTCCAGGAAAGTAGCAGAAGAGAGATAAGCATTGTTTTTATGCTGAAGGATAGTGTTAGTAAAGGAGAGTAAGACAGTGGTGGTGCTATGGTTTGGTTGGAAACCATGCTGAGTACTGGAAAGGAGGTTGTTAGTAAGGAGGTAGTCTGAGACCTGAGAGTGTATGCATCTCTCTAGTATTTTGGAGAGTGGAGAGAGAATAACTATGGGAAGGTAATTAGTTAGTTCTGTGGAGGGGCCGCCTTTGTGGAGGGGAATTATATGTGATACTTTCCACAGTGTGGGAATGTAACTTTCTGACAGAGATCAGTTAATCAAGATGGATACTGGGTAGGCCAGAGCATCAGCTGCGATTTGTAGGTATTCACTTGGGAGGTTGTCTGCTGCTAATTTGGCGGGCTTAAGTTTAGTTAAGAGTTTTTTATATTGGAGGTAGGTACAGGAGAAAAAGAGAAGGCAGTGGGAAGATTACTAGTTGAAGGTGTGAGTTGGAGGGGAAGGGGGTTGTTTTTAGCTAGTGATAGTATGGTTTGTGTGAAGTGTGCGTTGAATGAGGTAGCAATATTTTCGAAGGAGTGAGGGATGTTAGGAGGAGGGGTACTGACTTTACCTGGGTGGAGGATGGAGTTTATGGAGGACCAGAATTGTTTGGGGCTGTGTTGGGAGGAGTCTAGGGCAGACTGGTAGTATTGGAATTTTTCCTGTTTTGTTAGCTTTTTGACTCTATTGCATAGTTCTAGGAATTTATGTGTAGTTGAGGGAGTTTTGGTTTTGCACCAGTGCTCCCAGGCTTTATCCCTGTTTTTCATTCCTGACTTAGTGGTTTTCTGTAGCCATGGGAAGGGTTGTGCTTTAGTTCTGGAAAGTTGTATTGGGTCATGGTAATTAAGGATGCTCAGGAAGGTAGTATTAAAAAATTCAACTGCGTCATCAAGACCGAGGTACTTTAGAGGATGCCAGTTACATTCTTTGAGGGATGAGATGAATGTGAGTAGGTTAAAGTTTAGTTTTTTACGTATTTGACGGTAGATGACAGGTTTAGCTTGGTATAGGTATTTTTTGAGTAGGAATGTTGGGGAGTGATCACTGAGGCTATCTGATAAGCAGCCTGTTATATATGATTGGGGGCTCTTACTGACTAGTATCCAATCCAGGGTAGTGTGCTTGCTGGAGTTTTTATTTATCCTGGTTGGCGACTGGACTAGTTGGATGAAGCAATGAAGGTTTACATGATGGGTTGGATGGTTGCCAGAACAGGATTGCCAGTCAATATTGAAATCATCTAAAATTATAGTTTCTTGGGGGAGATGGTGGGTAGACCAGCTGAGGAGGTTTTCTAGTGGAGGGATGTTCTGGCCAGGTGGGAAGTAGCATCCAATTATGTTGATGGTTTTGTTTTGGTTTATTTTGAGGTTGGTATATATTCTTTCTTCATTGCCTATTTGTGGAGCTGATGATTTTAAGATCTGGATGTTTAGATGCTGTTTAAATATTATAGCTACACCGCCTCCTTTCTTGTTTAGTCGGTCTACTCTTAGTATGCTGTAACTGGTAGGGAGTATTTGCTCACTGGTAATGTGAGGTTTTAGCCAGGTTTCTGTCAGGATGACTATATCTGGGAAGTACAAGTCTATGGTGGCATGGAGTTCATGGACTTTCTTGGCTATACTTCTAATATTTAAGCTTAGTAGAAGGAAGTCACTTGGCTTTCTATTGGCTGTGATATGGGAGAAGTTGTGGTTTCTAGTCTGATTATGATGACTGGGGTTGGAGATGGTAGGGCCAGGGTTGGGATGGATGTCTCCACTTAGGGCTAGTTTTGATATACATGCGGTTATTAGTTTTCTCAGTTTTTGAATGTGTTTGTTTATAAGGGAAACTTTATGATTGTGCTCTTTGGGTAATAGGTATGGTGGAAGGGTTACTGTGTAAAGTTGTAGGGATGCTTTATGTTTGAGTAATATAGTTGGTAGAATATGTGGGGGGTGCATAGGGATGGTTCTTGAGTTGGTGGGAGGGGAGCTGAGTGAGGGTGAGACATGAGTGGTGGTGTTAGTAGTAGTACAGTGGTAGTGGTTGAGTGGGGGAATGATGGAGCTTTGGTAGGATGTAAGATATGCAAGGAGAGTGCATGCAGTGAGCACAAGTAAGGTATGCTTGTACATGTTAGTTGAGGAGGCGTGATAGTAGTGGGAAGATGGAGGAGATAGTTTTAGGTTAGTTATTCGTGATTTTTTTAGAATACCACTGAAACAAATGAATGAAAAAAAATCTCTAAAATGCAGCGGAGAAAATCTATTAATCCCATAGCCTCTGGTAGCCTAGTGGACTTTGGAACTCCCAGTTTATTTTGATTACTTCCTGTAAAATTACAAAGGTGCAGTCTTCACCAGTTAGTGTATGTTGAAATGATGCAGGAGAAAGCAAAGCTGAAGAGTAAGACTGAATGTATTTTCTTAGTAAAGATCTTTTTCAGGCCAACAGTGAATGAAAAGGCCACAATAAAGTTTTGCAGTACATCTCAGAGTATCTAGAGACCCACAGCTTCTGGGTGCCTGTCATTTCCCTTGTTTTGGTAGTTCAGTTCCCTTATGAGTTTTCTTCTCTTATCTAAACATATCTATTACATTTTTATTTTCATTTTGTTTTAATTTCACATTTTTGCAACAGAGGGCTAGTGTAACATACAATTCTAGTCCTAAGAGAGAGAGAGAGACTGGAGAGCATATAAGTATTAAATTATTTGCTTCAAGTCACAGATGCAAGTGCCTGCACATGGAATTGAAAAAAATAACTCCAAGTTTCACAGCCTGCTATCCTCAACATAGTTCTATATAATTTTATTTCTAGAAGAAGCACAAATAGTACTTTGACAATATCATAAGGTTCTCAAGGTAATTGTATTATTTAATTAAAGTATAAAAACACTAGTGCTTCAACATAATACACTTAATTGAAATGGAATGCTTTAATAAAACCTTTGGGCTACACCATTTGTCTAACTCCAGTGGTCGTCCTTCTCAAGTTACACATTAATGTCATATCATACACACGTTTCCCACCTTTAATTTTGTTTAAAAGTTTTTGGATGCTCAATCAAAGAGGAACTGTTTTTGCAGTCATATCATTTTTGTTAAGAGTTAATATATAAAATCTTCTTAGCAGACTTTTCCTACTCATCAAAAATGTGAAGATGTGTGGGCTTTGCTCAGGAGTTCAGCTTCCTTTGGGACCATTTATAATAGATTAATCTTGGTAAAATTATTTTCAGTGCCCGCTCCTTTCACCACTGCTGGCTTAAACACACAGTGAGTGCTTCAGGCAGCCAGCTTCCAGTACTATCTGTCACAATCCCTCATAAACACAACATTTTGAGTAGCCTAATGTAAAGTATGTGTAGTAGGAAATAAAGCCCCCAGCCTTTTCTGTTTCCTATTCAAAGAAATGTTGGATTAAGTTCAGAGAAATACAGGACAGAAAGGTCATAAATGTTGGTGGTTATTTTTATAAAATGAAGTTACATTCAGAGGCTATCAAAATACAAAAAATCCTTAAACACAAAGAAATATCTTAAGTATTGCTTCTCTAAAGATATAATGCATTTCCTGTCCTCTTAGAGCTTGGAGAAATAAATCAGTCGTCACCTTGGCTGGATGGTTAAAAGCACAAGTTATAAAGCATCTGTTACACATTACCTTATTCCTGTTGCCAGGTATCAAAACTCGCTTACTGAATGTTTTAATAGGAGGAGGGAAAGAATTCCACTGACAGCTCAACATCATGGAAGAATCTGCAGGAAGGCTTAAAACTTTCAACATCAGGCAATTTATTTGCAGTCACTTTTTCCATCATTCAGGGAATGCAGATGATGGAGCATGGCACTGATGCTAATGTGGCTGGCAAAGCTGATGTGTACAGAGAGTGAATACGAGTCTCAGCCTGTGTAATACTGGGAATGATATGCAGCCAGCAAAACTGCAATACAAAGTCTAAAAAGAATTTCTGTAATGAGCACTGGGGATAAATCATTTTTTTCAGATGGCTACTAATAACCCATATTATGAGCTTTCATGTTTTTAATAGGGGTTGAGCATTGAACAAGTGTGGACTCACCACCGCAAACATCATATATCATAAACTGGATTAAGGCCAAATGATTTCATTCCTTTGTCATCACTAGCAAAGGGTGGAAAATGAAAAAGAGAACCCCACAACTCTTCTCAAAATGATAGAAATAAAAGAGAAATTGCATGTCTCAACATTTCAAGATTTAGAAACCATTTTATTGGAAGTGTAAAATGTTTTTCCCCTTACAAAAATTCCCAGGGTGAGAATCATAAAGCTAGGGATTACTATAGCAGATCAGTGCATATCTGCAGTGCCATACAAAACTGAAATGCAATATGCAAGACAGCGTCTATTGTAGCAATATAATCTGTACGCAGTTACACAACAGTGCAGATACAATGCATGCCAGTGATATAATATGCATGTATAAATCCAATAATGCAATTCATGAAAGGCATTAGTACCACTGAGACATCAATTATAGACCCAACACCTGAGACAACAATGACAAAGCAGGAAAATAACAGCAAAATATGGAATGCAAACCACTTACATTGATGACCTGACAGAATCAACCACTCAGCCACCAATGTCACCATGAATGCTAGGCACACATGCTGGTACTTTAAACAAAGAATAGATTATGGTTCCTATAAAGAAAAGAGGGATATGAACAGCACAACATGATAGGTGCCTGCTTAGTCAGCTACACAAGCTATGCAGAGACATGGGGGTGTGTTAGAAAAATATGTATTAATGTGTGTATGCTTAATGCCAATTAATAACCAAGTATTTTAATACGCTTTTCATTCTATTTTTCATACATTGTATTTTATACAAATTGAGTTTCATATGAGACTGAAAAAGATGCTTTTTGAAAACTGCAGTATGCTTTCTGAAACTTGCAAGTTGCCCTCTGACCTAGTAATTGCTAGCACAGCAATATTCATGTTTATGCCTTTTGGAAATGTACTTGAGAAGCAGGTGTTTATCTGCTAGGTCAGAAGTGAATGAATGAACAATGCCTTATTTTATAAATGTAATGATTTTAGACAAACAGCTCTGTTCGAAGGATGGGAACCTCTGCAGCTGTAGTAACTTAGAGATAAAGTAGACAAAGGATTATTAGAGAAATGAACTGCTAGCATTGTGCTTGAATTAGCCATAGTATCTTGAATGGTAACATAACATGTATCTAACTGGGAGTAATCAAGGCCATGTTGTTTTCCTCAGGAAGTTTCACATAAAAATTGATAAATCAGCAGAAATTCATGGGAAAGATGGTCAGCAGATGATGATGAAAAAGGTGGTAATCTGTTACGTCAGCATGGTAGGACATAACCAGTTTAAGAATGTATAAAAATGAAAGTATTTCCTGTTTCTAGATAGACAAACTCTGTATTAGCACATTTTTGTCTCCTTGCTGCAAGATTAAAGTGCCTTAACCTGAACCTACCGTGTTTTGATCATTTTTAAAGTATATTTTTCCTTTGACAGGGTGCAAGAGAAAGAGGGCATCTGATACCTCAGCAAATGAGGGAGGAAACAGCAATTTCTATCATTACAAACAGCAGTGTCTAGAAGCTTTAGGGGAAAACCGTGAGTATATTTCACAGTTCTGCCAGCAGCATTGTAAGCCAGATTCAAACTTAACTGAACTGATGCAGTTTGCATTCAAATACTTCAGTGTACCAACAGCACATAAATATAAAGAACATCAGTAATATGCAGTTCATATGGCAGGGGCAATGCAGTGGTGCAACAGTTAACATTGTCTCCTCACAGCAAGAGGTTCTCAAGTTCAATTCTTGGCTGGGGTGCCTTCTGTGCAGAGTCTGCATGTCCTCCCTGCATTTGTGTGGGTTTCCTCCTACTTTCCAAAAGCATCCGTCTGGAGCATTTCTCCCTGGGCCTCTGCCGAAAATAGGCTCTGTCCTAGTAGGACTTTCCCGGTCAACAAATGTTAAATAACAAAGGACTACTAGGCATTAGAGTTGATCATTTTTACTGGGTACTACATTTCATACAGTAATACGTACATGCTTAATTGTCTATATTGACATTATGTAAATGGATGCTCAGTGAAGATGCTATGCATCTGTCAGATGCAACCATTTCCAGTCACGTTACCATCAATGATTAAGGTAATGGTGATGCCCATATATAAATATATAAATATATGTATCAATAGACATGGTTACAACTCCATGAGAGTGCCGGCAATATGTGACAGCACAACACAAATACATGATGGCTGTGGTCACAACAAGTGACAGTCATCAGCCAGGAGTCATAAATTTGACAGTGATGACATTTTCCATCACTGCCTTGTGGGTAATTCAAAATATTCACTGTAGCCATGGCACTTAACACTTGTGCAAGGGCTAGCTACAGTCCAAGATGTGATATAAAATAAAGTACACAGTCACACCCACAATATCACTAAAAAGCAGAGGAAAGCTGACAAGATGCAGTTTTAGGGTCTTGAAGAAACTGGTTGGGCAACACAATATACTTCTAACAAAATATATGTTGTATGCTGCACTACATTGCTGTTGAAACAATGGGAACAACACCAGTACCACTGCCATTAAACATGACAGGAAACAGCTGTGAATATGAAGTGGGCATACCATTGGTAAGATCCCTGTTCGAAAACTGTGATAGACACTTGCCTGGTGATAGATATATGCATGATGAAAGACACATGGCTGGTGGTAGTTACATCTGATAGATGCATTACTTCTTCAGCAAGCATATGATGACATAATGCAATTATAGACATTATTCAAGCATGTAAGTATTACTTTGTGATGTGTACTACTCATTAAGTATGATATAACAGATAGAAGCAACATACCTTTGTATACTGAAGTGCAAAGGATCATAATTACCATACTTTTGTCGAGTGCAAAAAAAAAAAAAAAAAAACAAATGCCATGTGCATTTCTGATAGCAAAGTAAAAATCTCGACAAACCACATCAGTCACCATGTGGCCCCCCATGCCACAATGCTCAGCACCCAGAATATTCAGTATGAAAGTGATGCCATGTGGACTGCTGCAGTGCCATGGACATACAGATATTCCCAAATGAGGTGCAGAGGATGCCATATGCATACTGTGTAGTGAATGCATGCAGACATGTGTTCCTGACAGCAACTGGCAATACATATGGAGATGGTGTACCAATAATGACTGAACACCTGTATGACTGGTATGAATATCAGTAGCTGCTAACTGGACTGGCATCCTGGGCTGACCTATGTCATATCAAAAAATGGATACTGTATTTCAGAAGGAGAAAAAATATGTTGTAATGTCAGCAGGACTTCCTGCTGCATTAACTGAATGGAATTAGAGATGGGAAAGATCTCCTAACAAATGTGCTATGTGCTTGCACTGTGATCTGCTGGACAGGAGCATCAAAGCTATTCAGTAACATCATAGTGCATTCTGTTCCCATTGAAGTCTAAGCTGTATCCTATCCTAGCCATATAAGCCAATAAAATTACATTTCCCTTCAATATCTGAGTATGTTTTACCAGATTATTATCTTTGGTGAATTTTGCTACAACAACAGTACCAACCACAGTGGCATGCATCTGATGTGGTGAGAAGCCAAGCATGGTAATGCCTATACAGACAACTTGACCACTTCCATGCACTATTAACCAAACTGTTTCTTTTTGCTATCCCTTGCTTAAAAGGAGTCTACTGTCAGCATGCAGTATACTAACAAGTACTTACTTTTCGTCTTTCATAAAGTTCACTTTGACTTACTCACAAATGTAATATGTAACACACAAACACATAATGCTCTGTAAACTACTGGAAAGGCTACCAAATGTGCAGCTCATGATATATCTGTATGCAGCACTCACTTAAAGGTGTAACCACAGCCAGCATCTAACATTATACACTTATCTATGTTCACTGTAGATGCATACACCAGTATAGCTATGCCACAGAATGAGACATACATGGTGTCTTTATCACGTGTACATTTATTGTGTTTGCCACAGACTGTTAGGTAGTAAATTGTATATTATGTAGTATGTGTCAGCAACAAGGCTTTAAGTAAAGAAGTGTCTTTATTTATTTGCTATGTACTCTATGCACCCTAACAGGTACTCAGCAGATGCTGGAATTTTATGCAGAAATTGCAGCTACACATGCCTCCACTGTACTGCATGAATGCTATCATCCACAAATCATATGAGTGCAATGTTCAGTACCCAAACACAAGTCCAGTGTCATACAGGCACAATTCTCCCTGCACACCAGCTTGTTAGTGTGTCTTAGTGTATGTAACATATACACACATGGAATGTAGGCATTGCTGATAATATCTGCATGCATATCTTGCATATATTTCTGCATTCCCAAGATGCAACATGTCTGACAGATACCATGTGTAATGGGATGAATTCTGCACATGATTTTATATGGAATTCAAACTTCTGCTCTTCTGCAACCACACCAGTCAAAATGATCAAAATTGGCCAAGAGGAACACAAGTAACTATTTTTTAATTTCTGATGTTCCTTTGCAAGCAATAGACAAGATTATTTTCAGCATGAATTAAGGGACAATGTGTGGTTCTTTAGGCAGGATCCATGGAAGGAAGGACTGACAATTCAGAAAGCGTGGTCCAAGATAGATTACCATCCAGAGTGTGACACTAGTTATGTACATTAGCACTCATCAGGAAAAGCAAAATAAACAATTTTGTCTAACCCAACAATAAACCTAATTCTAGCATTCTCTGCATCACCTTTAACCACCACTGTTAGACTTATGGTTAGAATTGGGTAAGTACTAATTAGAAGGGTTAGTTTTAGATAATCTCAAAAAGCAACTTGAAAATTGGATGTGACATTACCCTAAAGACATATTCTCATAGCTGTTAGTTAACTTAAAAACTATTAGTTTTTATTTGCATTGCAATTTATTCTGCGTCCTTCTGGAGGTCTATAGTCCCACTTATTACTTTATTTCCATATGTCTGGGTGATAGTCTTCTCCAAATGAAAGTTCTTTATTTGACATTTTCACTTTCTCCCTTGTGTCTGTAATTCTGTTTTTTTTTTTATTAGGCCATCTGTTAAGACATTGCCCTTCTAGAAAGGACAGGCCTCAGACCAAAGATCTAGTCTGATCTTCATGATCATCTAGTTGACTTATACATCCCATTCTGGGTCCAAGCTACCTTCTAGAGCTTGAGACCACATCAGTAGCACACTCAGAAAACATAAACTTCAGGGTTTGACTTTATTGTTCTGCTTTTCAGAAATAGATTGCAGAAAGCCGGACCTGTCTAGTGTCTACAGCTAGTTCTAAAGGGAATCTGTCATTATGTTGGGGTGAACACTAACAGGAACTGCTCCTACAGTCTATTAATGCTCCACCATTTTCACCACTTTTCTATTTCACATATATCTTTCAGTACTGCAGAAACTGATCAGGGCCCTTTCTACAGATGATTGTTAAAGCCCACTTAACTATTGCTCTCATAAAGTGCTTCCTATGATTCCTTAATGCCCTTCCTCTGATTTATTGCCTCCTGGTGACAGCATGAGGTATGATGAAGTTTTGAGGCAGTCTGGCAGGAGGTTCTATACCTTCTCTAAGTGCACGAAGACATATCCCTCTTCTTATAAAAGGGAGAGTCAGAAAGAGACAAAACAGAGGAGACACAAAGACAGAGGAGAAGTACTGTGAAGGGATATACAGGCAGGGGGCTTATAAAGCATGAATATTGAATACCAAAGATGCTGACCTATCACGTCACAGAAAAATGAAACTATGACTTGTTTACCTGATCTGAACTTTCAGTCCTTTACCAGGACCGTACTGTGAGTATCCTGTGTAATGTAATAACCTGCATTGCGCAAAGTCACTGCAAATAAATTACACTGAAATCTCACAGTGAACCTCCAGGGTGGTTGTTTTTACACTTGTGGTTATTCAGTGGACTAAGTTTGATCTAGCTCAGATAAACTATATATTTTGATCCTTGCATCACTGCCTGAAATTTCTGACACTTTAGGAACTGATTTCTCTACCCACAAAAAGGAGGACTCAAGTTATGATTCAGAACAAAATGCAAATGTTCTCCTTTTGTCAAAACTGTGAGGATAGTATTGGCAAAACTCAAAGATCATTGTTAAGTGAATTACTTAACTGAATGCTAAACAGAGTGAGAGGGTTCTTTTTACCACAACTAGAGGCATAGAGAAACAGAAGCAGAAGTTCGATTCTGTGAGGGGAGCAAATGCAATTGTGTGTTAAACTACATTTTAAATGTAGAGCTGAAATCAATGAACTAGAAAGGAATGTGAACTTAAATAGCTGTGATTTGGCAAAATGTTATGGAAATTCCCCTAGTGAAAAAAATAACTTGCTTTAAAAAGTACAGCAGTAACTGACATACAGAGTGCTGAAAAAATATAATTCAAAGTTTATATTCCATGGGGTGCAGAAAAAAGATTGCAATGTTACTATTGTTATTTTATTATTATTATTATTGTTATGAATATGATTATTAGGATTATTTTTTTGAGAAAATAAGTCAAACAACTTCAGCAGAGTGTGTACATTGGGGTGTACACTGCATTTTGAGAGTAACACATCAAGCAGCTCTGGAATATATGTACCGAGAGACACTGACTACACTGCATTTTTTTAAGTACAGTCTAGATGTCAAGCCAAGGCGATGTGTAAAGGGCTACTGAAGCTCCTGGTATGGTATTTTGTAAACAGTACTAATGAGGTTGGTCCAGTGGTGTGGTATTTCTGAAGCAGTTCAAAGGTATTGCTGCAGAAGAATATATCTGCTAGTGTGCCTGCATTCAGTTGCCTGCTGTGTGAAATTCTTCACTGGAAGCATATGCCCTGAAAATGAACTGTGAATGGAAAGAAGGAATCCTCATGAATTGGTATTTTTGCAGTATAAAAAAAGAATACTCAGTTGTTATGTGTAAAGCAGCTAACTTCGCAGTTTACAGAGTGAATTTCCAACAAGTTTCTGATGTAGATACAGAGACAGATTATGGTGTCTTGTGACATTGAAAAAGACTAATGATGACCTGCGTCTATATTTGAATCTATCAGAAATTGCATTACACATAACTATTTAATGTCTGGAAAAAAATATTTACAACTACAGAGACCAGCAATAGATGTAGAGTTTGCCTGTCATATGCAAACATATTTATGGAGAAGTTTGAGATGGAGTATATGTATACATCCAAAATACCTAATTTTAAACTAATAGATTATTATCATTTTATGGATGATTTATTTATAACAGAAGTCACAGAAAATGGAATGTAATATTTTATTGTGAAAATTCAGAATAACAAATCTGGACTGGAATTTCTACATAAGAGACAAAATGAAAACACAATTTTTAGATGCAGAGTTGTTTGTAGAAACGATAAAGAAATAGCTTCCATGAACATTCTATGTGCAGAAAATAACCACACAAATAAATTAAGACTTGTTGTCTTATAGCCAAACGGTGAGAACAAGGAGATTCTTTTACAAGCTACAAGATTTAAAAGACAAAATAATTTAAGTTATCAAGTTGCCTTAAAAAGTTATATGAAAGAGCAATTGTTACACCTGGTTCAAAGATAATGAATGGAAATTGGTATTAAGAGTTAAATAGGGAGCAAGAAATATGGGTAATTGGAGAGAATATAAATTAGGACTGTTCTTGATATGTGTATTTAAATATAGGTTTTGTACAGACAGAATTACAGAAACAATAAAGAAGCATGATGGAAGTTACAGACAGATGAATATTTCAATATCTTAGCTCATCATAATCTAAATTTCCCTTTAGAAAAGGCTAAAGCACTTCTGATAGAATAGTACAAAGTAGCATTTATTCTCCATCAGGCCTGGTTATGCATAAGAAAGAACGTTACAGAATTGGTTTCTCATAATAAAATAAATTACAAATGCCATATATTTTTACCAAGTACATTTATGAGACAAGGGAAAATTGTATTCTAAATTATGAAGAATATAATATACAAAATGTTATAGCTTACCTGCACCTCAGAAGGAGTCATTTGTATTAAATGGTTGTCCTAAAATTTATATACAGGATATAAAACAAGCGATAAATAAAATAATAGTAGAAAATATATGCGACATAAGAAATTAAGACTGGACAGATCTCATGGTTAGACATTTTATGGAGTATAAACATGAATTATCTGAACTGAAAATTATGGCGCTTTTGTATAAACCACTCCATCTAAAGATTGAATAAAAAACAATGATTGTTGCAAAAACAAAGCTATTATATACTAAATTAATAGATCCATCAGCTTTAAGGTCTGAATGTTGAAATTAAATGGCAACATTTTCTGTCACATTGTTTATTTAAACAATAATTGTTGGATGCTAATTGCAAATTGCAGGATAATGACAGATTATAAAAAAGTTTGCATGAGGCTTGCCAAATGTTTGTCTCCTTGAAAGGTGTGCAGCTGAGATACAAGTCACTATTTGGGGAGGCGGGTCCCACTATACATTTATACAAATAAAAGCAAACCATATTGACATACTTTTAGTTTCAAACAGTATTCATCCTATAATCTTCTGTGCAGTCATAGTCAGTCAAGTATTACATAGTTAATTTAATTCCTGTCTACCTTTAAACGTCATTCCTTCTCCCAAACATTATACTACATGTATTGTTCCAACAATTCCCATTTTTTCTATGTAATTTGTTGCTACCCTTTCCTTTTCTAAAGATCCTACATTCAGTTCTTTTATATCTGTTACTATATTCACTATTTCTAGTATGTTTGGTTTAGACTTTCGATTTCCATTTTCTACAGTAGCTTTTTTGGCAGCCATCAGAATAAACCTCAGTAATTCTGATTCTGTATCCCAGCTCAGAAATAATTTCCTTAGTTACACCTATTTGCACACCCAATATTTCTGAAAGAGTAGTCTGTAGGGAATTTTTAAAGTCTGCCAAATCATTTCACTCCCAAAAATATGTTCCCAATTACTTCGTTCATTCCCATCACACCTCCAACATTTACAATCTATCTGAGGAAAAATTCTTTTAAATCTGTTCAGGCTATAAAAATACATATGCAAACACTTGTAAGCAAAAATCCTAAATCTTCTGGACTTTGCTACATATTTGGGAGTGATACATGTATCCTCATATTGTTTCTTTATGAATTGCCTATCCAGTCTCTCTTCCCAATTCTTCCTAATCTCCTCTAATTGGTTCTTATAGTTATCATGTAATATTTCATATGCCCTACTAATTATCCCTGTTTTTAATAGCACCTTCTGTTCTAAATTCTAATAAAACTTTTACCAGTGCTGTTCCTTCACTTAAGATCCCCTTATTCCTTTTACTTTGCCTATAATCTGATATCAATCTTTGATAGGGAAGGCAATCTCTAACTCACAGTCCAAATTACTTTTAGCCTGTTCTCATTCTATTACATGTCCCTCTTTAATTATTTGTTCCCAATGCCTTGGTTCCTTTGCAAGTTTTCTCCAGTAAATTCTAGCCCTCTCTTGCTATTCTCTGTACCTCTAATTGCAGTTATCCCTATCAGCAGAATCTCCTTTTTCTATTCCTGTGCTGGCTTTGTTCTTAGAATATTTTATGCTACTTTATAAATATAATATTCTATATGTTTATTGTTATTCTCCTTAAGGATCTGCATCCAAAAGCCCAGTCTTTCCTTATTTCTTGAGCTTCCCCTCATTTTATTATCATGCCTTATGACTCTGAATTATAGCTTTCTGCTTGTGCTATGTATAGAAGCCTTAATTCTGTAGCTCTGAAATAGCCCGTCAAATCAGGTAATCACAAACCACTTTCTTCTATTGGAAGGATCAACTTATCCCACTTGACTCTTGCCCTCTTCGCTCCCAGATAAAATCATTCAACTCTTTATAAATTCCTATCTAAAACTTTTCCTCTTGTTGAAAAAATATGCCTGACCTGTACATAAAATTACAGGGACTAAAAGCATTTTCACTGCTTTTATCTTTCTATCCATATAAAAAGAGTTTCCAGTTTCTCAGCTTTTGTATTATCTTTAGTTTCTTCCCATATATCCTGAGCTGCCATAACAGAATCCATTTTAATTCACACCCTAAGCACTTCATTTTATATGAGATACAATTGGCTTTTATTTTTTTTAAAGTTAAGTTTTATTTCTCAAGCAATAGTGTTTATTTAATTTCACAGACCATAGTGTTTATAATTTTAAAGATAAGTTAATATCCCTGTTTTTTCCCTGTAAAAATGGATATTCAGGAACTGCTTAGATTGAATTTGACTTTAAAGGAGGCAAAAGAAATGACAAAATACTTGCAGACAAAGCAAGTGATTCCGAGATCCATAGTTATAGCCCTGAGAAGGTTTACTATAATTTTTTGAACTATACTTACGCGGATTCCAAAATCACATACTCACATAGACGACTGGTGAAAACATTAAACCACATCCTTCTGAATGCATAAAACCAAAAGCATGGAAGTGAGAAGTCCTTACAAAATCACTGTTCATGTTAACAGTGATTTTAAATCAACATTCAAACTGGTTTGAATGTCAAAGATCATCTTTACCATTTTTGCCATATGGTAAAAACAACATTCATGAATTTAACCATACGAGTCAATGAAACGACTCAAATATGTTGTGATTTTCAACAAACGATAGTAAACCCTCTGAGGATGGTAATTTAAGGGAAACATACATACTGAAATACAAACTGAGGTTCTTCAGACTGATAAATGCCTTGTTTGTTTCTTTTTTGTTATGGGGAGAATAACAGGTCAACTTCATCGGCAGATGTTTTTTTTTCGCAAACACTGCATATGACATAAGACCACTTACAGAGTATTATGTCTAAACTTGAAAAGATGGAAGTTTCAGTACAAGGTACAATGGATTGACCTAAAATTTGGTGATATTCACAAAGTTTGTTTCTAAATTAGATCAAGAAATTGTCCAGATCTCCAACAAGTAATAGATGCTACATTTTTCATTACTCTCAGCTGAAAGAAACCAATCAAAAATGTACTAAAATACATGCAAAACTAACAAATAAAATATCTGATTGTGAAATGAGATCTAAGAGAAAAAAATCTGAGAATACTTGTTAGGTATTTTGCCTAAAGAAGTGGTTGATGCAATAAATACGTTGTCTGTCTGAGAAAACCTTTATAACTTAACACTATTACACTCTGCTTTCTGTTTCCTTCTATTTTGTAAGTAGTCTGAAATGAGGTGATGTTAAACTACTGGTAAAACTATTAAAGCAACTGAATGATACTGAATGTATAATTATTTTCTGAATTAATTGGTTCTACCCAGACAGATTTCGGATACACCACCCTCTTCTGCTTTTCTAGTAGACGACATGGGACTTAGTATTGCAGTTGCAGATGTATGTTGATATTAATTGGTCATGTGATGATTTTGCCACAACGTTCTGTTTTATCTACTCTTTTTTGTTTTGTATTAATAGCTAGTCAGAAATACATAACTGTGACAGAAAAATATGATGGTGTTTTTCAGTCAATACAAATGGTATAAAGAATACTGTTAAACATAATCTAGTTTTGCTCTATTTGAAGAAAAGGAAAAATATCTATGTTGTTCACAAGAAGTATCAATATCACTTGAAGAGTTTAACAGTATTAAATTTAAAGTCTGGGTATCTAGTTTTCTGGTAAATCCTGATACAGCATATTTGTCTGGGTGATGTTATAAAGTAGGAAAACTAATATAAAAAATAAAGTAATTAATAATATTAAAGATTTAAAGGGATAATTCCACTGGTTTTCTTGAAATATAACAGTAGTAAATTTTTAGTAGGGTAACTTTATACTCCTTGCAAGACTTTAAGGAAGATATTTCAAAGAATACTCAGCTATTATGCGATCTATATCATATGACCAAAGTCTTATTTGAATGAATACGTATTCATGGAGCACTAAATATCGAAGTTCCTAATAAACGAAATATCTAAACATCACAGCATACTACATAAAAATGTTTTTGTTGGCCAACAATACCAATGTTAAATATGCTACTTTGCATTAAAATGTAACTTCCCCAGCTCCGCAGTAATAATTCAACCTAACTCTGCCCATGACCCAGCTCCTGGTGACATGTTCCAATACGTAATGAAAAATAAACCCCACAGCTGGAGCTTAGCTGGAGCCAAGTTGCCACTATAACAAAGTTTTAAAACATCATAATCCATGGTATTTGTCAGTAGATTTTCCTTACAGAATTTCCCATGAGAGAGTAAAAATACTTTAAGACTTCATAAATAAAAATATAATAAAATGGAGCCTCAATCATGACATAAATTTAAATTTGTTTTATTTAGGTAAACGTAGCGGGCAGATGAGCACTGACATTCTGATTAGCTCAAGTTTTTTGCTTTGTATTTATAGATAACTGTGAAGAGACAAGTGTTTCTTGTAAACTATAGAATACAATGGAACATGCTTTGGTGCTAGATGAATGGATAAGTGTCGTAGATTTTCATAGGTTGTGGCGAGAAGTAGGAAAATAATAAATGACCAATCACTGTAAGAGGGAGATGTTCGAAGAGGATGAGTATACTGGTTGAATCTGTAAATAACTAAGAGTTAATATTCATAGAGTAGGTCAAACAATGCCCACCCAATAGGGACAAAAGAAAACATTCATTAACCACCCAGCCAATAGGGACTAAAGAAAATCCACCATTGTCAAGTCTGACAGGATGGAGATTAGGGAGGTATGAAGCCAATATGAGCTGGGAAGATAATTTTGTGGGCCGTGTACTCCATTTCTGATCAGGGGTGGAAGGGTGGTATATAGCAGCTCAGTAAGATGACCAGGAGTGTGTAAAAATGGCGGGCAAATTGTTACATATCCTTATTGGTCAAAAGACCAGTAGGGATGTGGATGTGGTGGGGGTTGTACAAACATGCAAGTTAAGGATTGGTGTTAATTTGTGAGCCAATCCAAGAAGTATAGAAAACAATGGTGGGCAACCTTTGACCATACACGCTAGGAGCCCAAGGTCTGGGGAGGCGTGGATACCCTGGTTGGTCAAGAAGATCATAGGAAAATTTAGGAGAAGAATGATTGGATGGTCGCCCATTGGACAAACAGTGACGGCACTGTCTTTGTCTAGACCTGTGATAGGTCCAGGTAGGCTCATGCAGAGATTGGGGTCCTTTCTCTGGATCGAGCAATGAAAGGATTTGTCACAATATTCATGTTGTAGATGGCATGAATATTCGTTGAGTATTCATAATTCTAGCTTGATCCAGTAAAATAAAAAGACTTTATTCCCATTTTTGCAGCAAACCCCCACTAATTAAATATACCAACACTGAGATGGCACCACAGTAAGGAAATGCCTTAATTTCCCAATCCGTGCAGGACCAATGACATCATTTGCAACGTTTTTTCAGGATGGACAAAAAAAATTTAGATGTAGTGTGTTTTGATTTTTAGATATTTTGCTGATTAGGAACTTCAATATTTAGAATTCGATGAATACGTATTCGTTCACATAAGACTTTGATTATATGATATAGACCCAGCAGTTACATAATGCCCTATTAATATTATCTGGAGACTGGAGTGTGATAATAAATAAAAATGAAGAGAGTGCTACTCTCCCAGTCCAGTCAAGGAACCAGGATAAACGTTAACTCACACTGAAACAATTTGTGCAAACTCATATGTTACTAACTTTTTATCCTTCAACTGGACAGCATTCTTGTCTCACTGTGCATATGCTGATTGTATCTAGATCTGATTATTGTTTAATTGTTTTTCCTGGCATAAAGCTCCTTACTGATTTGATATTTCTTCTCACTAGTTGATTGTTGAATTAGACTTCAATTTGAATCATTCTGGAGCCATTTTTCACTGATAGCCAATGTCCACACTTCATCTTCTTCTTTCGGCTTTTCCCGGTTAGGGGTCACCACAGCGGATCACCTGTCCGCTCATGGTTGGCAGTGGAGTTTTACAGTGTCGAGTTGCCAGCCTGGCACCCAACCTTCCATAGAAGGCACACACACACACACACACACACACACACACACACACACACACACACACTCACACCTAGGGCCAATTTAGAGTGTCCAATCCACCTGCAGCATGTCTTTGGGATGTGGGAGGAAACCGGAGCACCAGGTGGAAACCCAGGTGACCACAGGGAGGACATGCAGACACCGCACAGAAGGCACCCCAGCTGAGGATCAAACTGACTGGACAATCCAGGATCTTTTGGAATAGCACAAAACAAGAACTTTGAATTTTATACAAGAGCAAAATACACAACCAGTATTGCTGACATTTTATGGGGGTCTTTAAAGATTTTTCTTTATAACACACTCAAAACTCAAGTAAAAAATATGCAAGTGTGTGGAAATTTTACCTTCTAAAAATAAAAAGAACTAACAAATGCTTTCCAGCAGTAGTAGAGAAACAAAATTAAATGTAACAGTCCAGTTTTACAGATGTTAATTGTAAACCACTTTATGGCCAAATAAGGCAAATCAGGTTAAGGAATTATGTTTGATAAGTAAGACGTCATGTAGTAAAAGTCTTAAAACATTGGAGTCAGGTGGATACATTTTCCACAGATTATTATAAAACTCTTTTTTAAACTGGATGGATTCAGGACCAATATATTATCTTGAATTGGATAAAAGAAATACTTTGATCTAATTAAGTTTGGAAGTTAAGTAGATTACTGCTCACAAAGAAAATTTGTTCAGGGAAGTATAGTGAAAGGAATATTTTGGCAAAGATGGACCGTAATGTATACATATATATATATGTTGGTGAACTGTTAAACTCTTTGCTACTAAAAGCATGCAATGTTATTCCATTTCAAAGGAGAGATTTGTTTATATTAAGAAAAAAATATGGATATGAAATGACACATTATAGACCAAATGCTAAAGTGGTCAATAAGAGAAATGACAATAGTTTATCAGACTTTCCTGTATCAATTTGTGATTACCCCTAGTAGAAAGATATCACAAGCATTCACTTTTTTACAGTCTGTAGAGCCTTTTCTGCGAAAGGAATAATTTCAGTGTTGTGATTCCAGTAATATGTTATGATTCTATAAAAGTATTCAGTCTATTAAATAGAAGATATATGTTTTAAACACTTGAATACTTTAGGAATTCAAACTAATCTATCTCTATATATGGACTAACTGCAATATTTCCAAGAAGTTACATTATATTTAAAAAATACAGCTGACAAACCAATTTTCCTTCTGGAATCCACTGATGCCTTAATGCATATTTATTATCTATTATAACCTTGCCATTGTTCCACGTGTTAGGCTTTTTTCCCTTTTGGTTGAATAAAGAAGGTACAAGATATATTGTTATTATTATTTTTATTATTATTATTATTATTATTATTATGAGGCAGTTCCCTGCTTAGACAGAAATGACAAACATTTGTACGAACAATTGATAGCCTTAAAAGACACAGAAGAATATGGCAAGATTGTCATTTTTTTGAATAATTAGTAATTTGAAATTGTCCATAACAGCCATATAAATCTAACTGGCAATGGATTCACAACCTTTAGAGATGCTGTTATATTACTCTTGGATATTTTGTTCAAATGTTATTCCTTTAGCTAAAAAAATGAAGAGTTACTAAACTAACTACATACTCCCATTGAACCTAAACTGTGTTTCCTCCCACTTTGTGTGCATGGCTTGTTCTAACAGTAAAATCTACAAAGTAGGTTATGACATGATCCCCACTCTGGGCCAGTAAATGAGGAGCCTGAATCCTCACTGCTGACAATTGAGAGGGACGTTCACTTAGAACAAAAATGGATACACCCAGTATTTCCAGATGCACCTCTCTACATCAAGTACAATTTCCCTTAAGAGCACACAGGGAACATATACAGCCCGAGGCCTGGGTTTCTGTCTCTGTCTCCTTGCAAGTCCCCAATAAGACTCCCCCACTGGCACAGCTATTGAGTTGAAACTTCAATCGAGAGTCCAAGCCAAATCTTCCAGCAACCTCTCTGTGAAACCAGTATTTTGTGTCCCTGCTCCAAGTGGCTGATGCACACCCGCACACACACACACACACACACACACACACACACACACACACACACACACACACACACACACACACACACACACACACACACACACCACACCTGGGGAAGGCTGTCACAGATATAATAGGTATGTCCCCTTCTGTCCAGACTATAAGGTAGTTACCCTGCCACCAGACACCCCAAAGCCAACTACTCTAAGGCTCTTGCAAGGGTACCCAATTATACTGAGTGAAATTAATATTAATACAAATGGTAATGTTGACCAAACAACAAGGCTTTCAGGAGTGGCCACAGTGTCACCAATAGATATATGTACTCTCAAACGTTAAAATACTTTCTAAAGGACAAGCCATAATGAAAAGTTTAAATATATTTAATAATAAATAATAAAAGAACATGAAAATACTAACAGATACCATAATAATAAACACCAGAGTTTCAATCACAGGAAATATTAAAAATAACACTGGTGGACAGGTTCACAAAGTTATAGAAAACAATACTTAACTAATATCACTATATTTTCCTGCCTGATCTAAAAATTATTATTCCCTGGTTACTGACTAGAATGAGGCAAGATAAAGTCGGTGAGAGATACTTCTATGTCAGCTTCCAATGAACAGACTGCTCTGAGACTTCTTTCTCACCTAATATTAAAAAAATTATTTCTGTACAGAATAACATCACATATATCTGGCCATCTGACTTCTGGTTCCCATACAACCCCCATTGCTAGAAACCACCAAGATTTAGCACACATATGTCAATAATACACACACAAGAGCAGCTTCTGGAAGACATAAAACATTATATTATACGCCTGCTACCCAAGGCTCCACCTTAGCAACTTGGCATTTTGCTGGCTGGCTCTATGTAGCCATAGATCCCCTCAGACTCCTCCTGCCTCCTACTACAAATACTCAGCACCAGGGCTTCCCTATCAAGGTAAGGCTATATTATGTTAATATGGTACAATTTGCCTTCTGCCTAGCAGTTCTACTATGTAGTTAACATCAGTGACCTTCCTTACACCTTTGAAGGGTCTTTCCCAAGCTACCTGCAGCTTATTGTGTCTGACTGGAATAAAACCTATAACCTGCTGTCTTACAACATACTCATGGGCTCGAGCATTCCTGTCAGATGTTGAGTTCCTCCCATATTCTTCTGGTCCAAGCCCATGAGTTCCTTAAGCCTTGTCCTGAGGTTTAGGACATATGTTGCAACAGACTCCTTGTGGGGTTCACACTCACCCTCCCACATCACAAATCAAATCTAAAGGTCCCCTCACCCTATGCCCATATAGCAACTCAAAGGGTGAAAACCCTGTGAATTCCTGGGGTACCCCTCTATATGCAAACAGTAGATAAGGCAAATATTTGTCCCACTCCCTCCTAAACTGGTCTGAAAATGCGCATAGCACGGTCTTTAGTGCAGAGTTTAATCTCTCCACAAGACCATTAGTCTGGGGATGTTAGGGGGTGATTTTTAGGTGCTTCACCCCACAGCTCTTCCACAGACAAGCCAGCACATCTGACATGAAATTGGCACCTCTGTCAGTCAGATTTTCTCTCAGGAAACCTACCCTGCTGAAAATCTCTAACAAAGCACTTGCCACCTTCTTTGCCTTGATGGAGGACAGAGCCACTGCCTCAGGGTATCTAGTAGCATAAGCATTACTAACACCAGAATATACTACTTCCCTGTAGAACTTGGGGTACTCAGAGGCCCCACAATATCCATAGCTACCCTCTGATATGGCTCTTCTATTACAGGCAAAGGCATCAATGGAGCCGTGACCTTGTCTCCTGCCTTGTCTACTTTTTGGCACTGCCACAGGTCCTGAAGTACCCTGTTATATCCATTGCAATCCCCGACCAGTCAAAGTTCTGCAAAATACGTCTCTTGGTATGCATTATGCGCATATGGCCTGCAAAAGCAATGTCATGGGCTATGGCTAGAAGTGCCAGATGGTAGGCTCTAGGCACTACCAACTGCTATATTACTTCACCCTCTAGCCCTCACTCAGGGGTCTACTGTCTATACAGTATCCCTTTGTTCCAGTATACAGACTCCCCTTTTCCTTGAGAATCAGGTGCCTCCCTGGCTACCTCCCTCAAGCCTCTTAGTGTAGGATCTGACAGGTGAGCCTGTCTCAACTATCTCTTTGAAACCCTTCCCAGCTTTCCTTCCACAGGAAGTCTGGTATCATCTGACAGTGGTGCCTCACTGTTTAATACTGCCCTAAGGAACTTGTCAAAACAATGTAAAAAATGCAAAGGTCTTTATCATTCTTTCCAGATTTTAAATTTGACAGGATTTACAGGCACTTCATTTTGTTGGTATTGCGGATACAAAGAACAATAACGAAATTAATTGCTGATGGACAATTTGCCAATTTCAAATCTAGTGAATCTGGACAAAGAAAATAAAAGAGAAAGAATTCTGTCACTTCAGGTTTAGCCTGATAATTTTTATATGGTATCTTGGATTTTTTTTCTAAACTACAGAAATATGAGTTTCATTTAGCCTTTATATTTGCTAAAATGTTCAGAACAGAATAGAAATCTAGACCAGTTCTTGACCTCCCCAGAGGAAAGTGATGGGATTGGTCTGTTGATATTTTTATATGTTTATGAACTAAAACACACTTAAACTGGTGAATAGTTTAGTTTATTGGTTTAACGCTTCCTTCCTTTCTTACCATTCTCACTAAATAGCCATGTATTCTTGTGTGTCATAAAATCTGACCATGAGTATAGTCATCTTTCCTTTTTTACCTACTGACTTTCCTACTTTTAATGCTTTTCCTTTTTTCCTTCTATTTTTATTTGACACATTAGAAGTTCTTATACAATATTTACTGCAGTATGTATGAAGCTGAAGTAGAATATATTTGCATGCATGTGTGCGTTTCACTTTTTAGAATAATGAAATAAATATACATATTTTATACACTTATATTTGATTAACTTACTTTATTTTATGGCAAGCACTGGTAACATGAACTTGAATGACTTCATCTTTACTTGTTGATGCAGGCTCTTTTCACTTTGAGTGACTTGATGGGAATGCTCTAAAATCTTCACTAATATTTCTATAAAAGACAACAGACTAAGTGTCAGGAAATCATTGTCAGGTGTCACTGTTTTAAGTTTGTCAAAACAATTATAATTTAATGCTGATTCATCTGCAGTATCAACAATGCTATAGTTTGTGTTTTAACTGATGACATGTTACAGCAGTTTGTCAGGTAAGTGATCTTAGTAATGTAGTGAATGACTGCATATTGGCAACATGTATACATTCATTTATTCATGCATTCTCTGATTATCACATCAGGAACATAAAGGAGCCAGAGCATATCCCAGCACTCAAGAAGAAAACAGTTATTTACACAAAACCAATGTATTGCAGGGTGCACTTACAGACACCCACAGTATGACACATACATGTGGAGAATCTGAATGATTGACAATTTAGTTTGTATTAAGATATATAAATGTTTATTTTTTACCTTAAATGTTACATCATTGTGTTTAATGTGAAGGACTGAAAACACTTAAGAACTATATATTTTAAAGGAAGTGTTCTTTAATCCCCCCCCCCCCATACACACGCACAGCTACACCTGAGTCTTCTTCTCCATCTTTTAGGACTAGGACATAGGCAGTCACCATAATCCTTACCAGTGTATATGTGCTTCATTCCCAAGGTTTTAACTATATTTTACAACTATTCAGAAACTTTCATTAATATCAAGGTGTCCTTTTTTGTAAAAAAACTCTACTCTGCCTTACCAAGAAGGTTAGATCCCTTTGGGCAGCCATGGACAGTGGGGATAAACAGCAATATAAAACTACAAGGACAACCTTATCTTTCTTTTATAAACAATAAATTGATAATTTAGGTCAAGCATATGACTTGCAACTTCATAATCCATCTGTGTGCTTTGTGCTTATATCTTCCCCTGTTAAAATACATTTAATTTACGGTTTTCTTTTTCACTTCTCATTTTGACTTTTTCAAACAGTCATCTATCCTTTCTTGACAGACATGCACTCATGACTTTGCTAGCCTTATCGGCAGTCATCTACTGCTCAGCATCCTCCTCATTCTGAAGGACAGCAGATAGGGTAGTACTCTATGTGGTATGGTAGATCTCAAAAACGGGATCTAGTCTGACCCAGTTATTACACAGATTCTTGTATATTGTACTGTGCATAGACACCCTAAAACTGAGAAGTTTATATTTTCCAGTTCCCAGAGTTGTAACATAAACTTAAAGGCTGCATTTTATCTTGTTAAGATTTTCAGAGACTGCAGACAGCAGTGACTTTCCATCATGTGAAGCTAATTTTGGGAACATTGTCCCATTGAGATAGACTGCAGTCTCTTCAGGAGCAGTGCTGGTAAATCCACTCTCCACTACCTTGAGGTTTCCATCATCTTTTAGGAAACCATTCAACCTCATTTCCTATACTCACCAAAGCCCTAAAACTTATTTCCAACTCTCAGAGACTTAATATATGGCATTGCCAAAAAATGCTTTCAGTGTAAGTTATACCACGTTACCTTATACTTTAGCAGACAAAATAAGTCTGCTCAACAGAATTAAATTTATACACATAGGACTTAATCTTCATTACAGAAATCTGACTATTTGCACAACAGCAGAAAATAAATATTCTTTGTTTCCTCTGGAAAATAAAATATCAATCTATATGAAATCTATGAAAGATCTGCAGTCCACAGAAACATAGGCATAGCCTGCTTTACAAGATGCATCATAATACTTTCCAGAGAAATCCATGCCTGCTCGGACCAGGCACATTTAACAACACCTTCACCACACAACGTCCAATAACTTCTTACAACAGAGAATCAAACATTAATTGGCCATAACTAGCCAGAATAAAAATGGGTAGCATATCAAGCAAAACCAAAATGCATGGAGAGTAGAAAGGTAAGTACAACAGGGTAACAAAACAGTATCAGAGATATTGTTAAAATAAATAGTGACCTTTCCATCTACAGCAGAACACATTTTGTATGTTTCAGGATGGACACAAAAGGGGGGCAGAAATGGCAGAGAAGTATTACTACAAATCAAACTATACCTTCAAGCCACTCTTACAGACATTTTCCAAATAATTATCACCTAGACTGGCATCTTTTCAGAGTTCTTCTGGGCAACCACATGTAGCAAAATATCTTCATAGCATACAACCTATCATGATATTCAGCATTTCTCTTAGAATGAGAAGTTAGCCTAACTGAAAATAAATATTGTCTAACAAGGTAAGTTTAAAAATACATAAATAAATAAGATGCAAGTAAAACAGGAGAGACAAAAGCAAGCCACTATTTATTTATTAAAATCTCGTGGATCACCTTCATCTTTAAAAATAATGAGACTGCTTCTGAAGTGGTGCATAAAATATCAACCTTTTTATAAAACATTATAAAAGTCAAATGATACATAACCCATCAGATACTTCATTGATTAAATCATTCTAATTTCAAATCATTTCTAATACTAACATAATCCGTTAAACTGGCAGATTGCCTGACATTCAAAAACAATTTTCAAAAAAGTTTTCTATAGTCAAGAAGTGGGTTATAATCCCCACCTCATATTAATGGACTCACATAATCCAATACGACAAATACAAATCTTACAAAATTAAAACATGATTGTTACTTCTTAAATAATGCATTATTAATATTTTGTTCTTACCACATAGAAGTAATTGTAATTTTGTTTTAATTTTATTTATTTTTGTTTGTTTTGTAATGTGTTAATTTCCTAGTAGTCCTTTCTACATAAAAAAAAAATCACAAGATAGTCAGTTAGCCAACTAGACCATGTTATTGCTGCTGCAGCTGAAGATACCCCTAACCCCGATATTTTATCTGAATGGGGTAACTGAATGTCTGCATTCTTCCTCAGTGAAAAAGTTTTAATATTCACTGAGGGATGTTCTAGCAATAATGTGACACTGATTTCTCATTTCTAAAAAAAATGTAGTCTTATCACTAATTGATTTATACAAGTCAGTATTCCCTTACAATATTATCTAGTTAAATTTAGAATACCATTAATTAAATCATTATCTGCAATATCATTTAAATGTGTAGCATATGTTTTATGCAGACTTGATATGGGTGTATTTCCTAATCCATTTCCACTTAAAATATGTACTTATTCCCAATGTCTTTCTTGAATTGTTTTCTTTTTTATAGTATCAAGCAATTCATTTCTATAGTCTCTGCCTTTTACATTTAAAATTTCAGAGTCAAAACATTGTCATCCAACATTAATCTGGAAATTCCAATGTCTAGACCTTTGACATTTCTTTTTGTGTAAAACACATGCTGAGTTTCAAACTGCAACAAGTTATTAATATGTGTTGGTGTCCTATAAATGGAGGAAGTAAAAACTTTTTTTTATCTCTGTCATAACCTAAGTTGATATCTAAAATTTTATTCATAATAGTATAAGTAAAAGGCAAAAAAATCCAGCTGTTATTCATGCCTGCAATAAATACTTTGAATATACTTTTTATCATCACCCCAAATGAAAATGGGTCATCAATAAAATATATACATAGAAATTAGGATACTTAAATAATTCTAACTTGTAAATAATACCTCTTAACCTCTTAGTGCAAGAAATCTGGACAAAGCCTTACATAATGGGGGTCAAAGGCCCAAAAGTAGGGACTGAGTTTAAGTATTGCTCTTAAATGTAAAACATTGCTAGAATAACAGGATCTGTCTTAGCATGCATTTTTTTCTAAAGCTTATGAAGTTTGAAACTCAAATGCATGTCATTATTTAGTGACTTCAGTTGTCCGATTACCCCAGCAATTTGTTAGAAAACATAGATTTTATGAGGACTAGACCAAAAATATGTGGCAAAAATCCGGACATTCTATGAAAATCTGGCAGTTGAGAGGCACGTGTAAGATGAACTTGGTTTCCATTGTGCAAGTATCCGGTTCACAAAAGTTAGTGCCATAATGGACCTCATTGTTGTACTAGAAATCTGATGAAAAGATTTATCTTGAAAGTCAAAATGTTATTTTTTTAAGATGAGATCTAAATAAGTGCAAATAATATAAATGTGCTTAAGTCAGACATGTGACTGTAAAAATTCAATGTTTGTATTATAATGAATCAGTGCCAGGAGCCTGTGCAAGAAGGAAAGGATATGTCTCTGTCTGTACACAGGTTCTATTGGTGAATAGTCAGAGGTTCAGTTCTTGTAACCTGTAATTTCAAAGGACAGTTACAGAGTTGCCTCCAGTATTCACATAAATATTTTATTTTTAAATGCCTAACCAAAATTTTTCTGAAGGGTGCAAACCTCTTGGAACTTCTAATGTTTGACCTAATCTGAAAGTGTAGGGGCTGGCTTAAAGTAGATAAAGTACTTCCTAGTAAGAATAGGTAAACTTTGTATATGGTTGAAAAAGGAGACACAATGGCTCTAAATATTGTCCACAACAATGCCAAAATGGTTCAGCAGGAAACCCTGATAAAAGCAGTAGTCAAGAGATTGTGAGATATATAAAAGCAAGAAAATAGCTAGTTTATTTTGAGCCATCACATTTTCCCTGAAGTGCTACAGTAGTCACATAAGTAATGTGAAATCATAGCAATGTGGCAAATTTAATTCAGGCTTACCATCAGATAAGTAAGAATTTTTCCAGAGCAACTGAGCGTAGTCCAAATTATCAGTGTGGAATCTGGATCCCTCTTCTAATAAACATTCAAGTATCTTGTTCAGTAGACAAATAGATTAATAGATTCTTAGATTAATAGATTGGTACTATGCTAATGATCCAGGGTCCTTTCTAAGCCTAGCCAAGTTTTCCTGAAAGAATAATGCTGTCCTCTATCCAAATAGCAAACTGAGGGCCACACATTTATAAGCAATGTCTGTCCACAAGGGACACGGGTGCCAGGCCTGGTGTAAATTTTCTTTCTCCAGCCATTTGTCTAGGTTGTGCTAAAACTGGGCAATAGAAGATCTTAGCTTCACATAGATGGGACATATATCTGTATCTTCAGCATGTTTGTTTTAAGTCACAGATAAAATTCATGTCCTTAGATCTTGTATTTCTGGTACTGTTTGACTTACAAATATGCATGAAATTCTTAAGTGTGGGGTTTGCAGATACCTTGTAAGCCAGGCATAGATCAACACTCAGCAATCTATAGGAGACTGAGTAGAGGTAACGGGCTTTAAAGAGCTCTGCATAAGGCAGGTTTGTTATGCCTTTTATTATTTTTGCAAGGAACCTCTGAATAATAAATAGTTGTTTAACAAGCCTTAAATTGAATAAAAAAGTCTGTGTTAATATAGATATTATATTGTAAGAAGTTCAATGTGGTTTGGCAAGGCTTTATGATTTGCACTTAAAGGAAATGACAGGGTGAAAATAAGTTGATTTATAGATTTCATGAATTATCATGTCAAGTCTTAACATAAAAGTGATATTTATGGTATCCCCCTTCTATACAGAGAAATAATTCATAGTGCTAATTAGGTTGTTGATTATACATAGCCAAAGTATATACCTAAGTTAATGTCAAAGTTAATATCCTGCTTTTCAATAGGATAATGAATACAAAAGTGAAAGACAAGATAAATATCATCAGCTACTGTCAAATGCTGTAATTAACCAATCATAAATTATGAAAGGTTATGTAGAAAAAGTATTTTGAAACTGACAATGGAAATACATTTCCAAACCAGATAAGGTAGTGTATTCCATATCCCTCATGTCCGATGTGAAAATGACTATACATCACATATCTCCAAGTATGATTTGTGATGCTAAACTAACCAATTGCCACATAACTTCATTGTTTATCAAAAGCTACCACTTACTAGGTGATCAAAGAGAACTTGCTGGTTGGTAGTGCATCTAATCACCTAAAGGTAAACACAACCCTAGTCAGGTAGAGCACTGGTATGCTTAAGGTAATACTTCAAACCACTGAGAGCCAGTTGAGACTCTGCAGTGCAGATGTGAGTAGTCAAAGTGGACAGTACACATCTGGAACCTAACCCCAAATGAAAAAGTCAGGGTAAGCTGGACACTAAAACATTATGGCAGGAAAAGACCATTAGATAATCTTTTGCTGGAATAAGATCTTTATTCCATCATTCAGCCTTTTCTTCCAAAAATAATTCAAACAGAATGACAAACAGAAATGAAGGACCTTTTGGCTTCCTGCACTTATATCATCTCTATCATAGCAGGGTTACTCTTCTAATGACTGTATGCCATCCAGTTAAGGTTGGTGTCTATCAGGTCTCTGGTGCATATGTTGGTGGTATAGATGACCTGGGAATGACTAGAGATGCTGGTATTAGAGATGGCAGTGATTGAAGGTGACAGTGACTGACAAATGCCAGCTCCTTTTCCACAACAAAGTAGAATCAACCTGCCATAATCCCAGCATCTTCTGGAGAGATGGAGGTATATGGCATGCACTGTATAAGCCGGTGATGTGCTTTGGGTTCACCCATGCTGTATCAATGTGTTAGCTTTAAAACCATAGATGAAAGACTGCAGATTCACAAAGGGGTATGTACATCATGCTGTCACATCTGCAAGCATGAATGTCAGCAACTGTGCCTAAAGCTATGGCCAGAATCTTGAAAATCGCTTATGGTTGTCTGAATGTCGGCTGTGCTATCACTTTTTCTTGCTCCTGCAATGAAGAATGAAAGGGCAAGGTTGCAAAGGGAACAGATGAGTAACAGAAGACATGAAATAAAAAAATAAAAACGTATGGTCTTCAAATAATGCTTGTTTATCAACGAACATTTTTTGCTCTTTTGGAGTTGTTTGTAATCTGTTTAGTAATGATACCTCATCTCTAAATGGTGATATACAAACTGTCAGCAATAATGCAGATATGATGGAGCCCTTCAGAATCTGCTCTATGGAAAATGCACCCAGGAAGATTGGCCTGCAGTGTTCAAAAATGAATTTTTCAAACGTTGCCATTGTTTGTGTGCTCAAGATTGCCATACAGTAGGAATCGGGGATATACCTTTTCCCCACTGAAATATATATAATTACCCGGGGGTAAGGGTGGGGTTCAGAGGTCCTTGCTTTCTGCAAAAAATGTATTTTGTTTTTATCAACTTTGTATGATTTGATTTTACGTGCATTTGAATCTTTGTGATTTGAATTTAGCAGTATGACAGATGTTTGAATTTTGATACACAATATTTGATATATATAAAAATAGATAAAATTATCTATATAGATGTAGGTATAGGTATAGCTATAGATATAGCTATATATATATATTTCAGTAACATTTCTCACCAAGCACTCTGAGAGCTAAGAGGCAAACCAGCTGAAGATTGTCAGAAAAAACACAGCAGGAATGAAAATGATCATTAGGGATTTCATGGCCTGCTGTGTCCAGAGCTGCTGAGAGATTGGACAGAGTGAAGACTGAATATGACCACCAACGTCTCATCAATAGGAGGCCATGCATTAGTTATATTTTGGAAGACAGACTCAGTGCTCTGACTGCATTTGAAACAAGACTGCCAGGGATGAGCAATTACAAAAGAGTAGAACTATATATGTTTAAGCAAATGGTGAACCGCTTTTTCAGTCACCATTCAAACAAAGATAACACTTCAGATGCAGTAAACACTTTGTTAAATTGCAGGTGTCAAAACAGCATCTTTATAGAATTTTTGTATATAGGAGGAAAGACTTGCATTTAAACTTAGAAATGAGCACACAATCTGGGGGAGTTCCAGGTGAAAAAAGCAATCTGTGTCATTCAATAGCGAGTCTGCAATGGGAAGATCATAAAGTTAAAATCAAACACCTACCTGCTCAGAGAATCATCAATAAAATACTACTCAGCCTAGCACAGTACTGGTAGAGTATGTCCAATATTGCTGCCATGTCCACTGGGGGCAATCTAAATAGTCTTAATCCTTAATCCCAATATGGTCAATCTTAGTGGTGAAAAAGACAGCTGCCTCAGATACTGTTCTTTGTTTAAGAACATGAGAAAGTGTATTTGTGAAAGCCTGAAAGCTTGTTGAGTTAATTTTTAATAAATCATCTTTGTGTTTTTTGAGCTGTTTTTTTTCCACTTCTATTTTTGTTTAACCTGGCTTGGATTAATCAGCCTGAGTTTTCCATTGTTTATAATGTTGGTTTGCTGAAGCCCCACCTCAATATACTCCTGTAAGGGGTGGTGCCAGTTTACATTCTGCCTCTCCCTCCCATCAGCATGTGCATTCCCCATTCCTCTGCTGGTGTATTCATTTGCCTGAGCTGCTATTTCTACTCTGATCTTTGTCCCAGTATGCCACAGCACTTAACATTGTGCACATCTGATTTATCAAGATTTGCTACTAATAATGATGTAAATGCCAATAATATGACATCCCTAGATGTTGTCGGTTAATTGTTTCACAATGCATCAGCTACATCAGTGTTTAGACTTCTTTAGGCTATGCTCACGGCAGTTGAGTGATACAGCAGGTAGAAACAAAGTGTCCTTCTAAACACAATAACCAAGATGAAAGACACAAATCCAAAAGACAAAACACCACAGGCCACTGGAAAATCCAACAAGTTTAATGCACTTCACAATGAACAGGTTAAGTGCTTTCATCCATCAATGTTAGGACTTCATCAGACAAACAAAAGGTGTTAGACACTATGTTCTGCCACACATTTAAAGGCTAATATTGCCTTCTGTTACAGTTCTTGGCTAATCAGAGCTCTTCACAATGCTAGACCAAATTGCAACAGTGCTTATGGGTGAGTAACAAACTTTTATTAAGCACCCCTAAGTGCTGTTACTATTGGATCTTATGATAAGGAAGAGCTTAACAAGCATATCTTTTCCTAATACTGCAACATCACAGCACTCCAAAAACTAATCCGAAAGATGGCACACTTAGGAGTGCAGCACCCCCAGTTCTGCTACATTTTAGTAATTCAACCATCTGATGTAGAAACAGAGTCCACTGTCTTCCAATCTTCAGTGCCAAAAGCTGTTGAGCTACTGACACTAATCAAACCTGGGTCACTCAGGGCTCCTTTTTTGTGCTACAGAGCTCTACAGGGCTGGTTTGCATTACTCTTAATGTTGCCTGCAGCTAGAGCTCTAAGAAATTATGTGTGCTGCGTACGCACATGTGTGTGCATGCTGGCATGGGCGCACACGTGTGTGTGAGAGAGAAAGTAAGATGGAGAGAAAGGAAGATGCACAGGGGCCACTGCAGTAAAGAAAATACATTTTCTTTCAGAATACAGTAATCTTAAATTTAATTATAATAACAAGAAGGCATTTGTACTGTGATAGGCTTCTGACCCTCCCCAGCCACACTGACAATATGCAGTTGCATCTTTGCTTTTTCTTTGGTGATTGCTGGCTCAATAAATTGTGTTTAACAATGTGGCATTCACTGAAATGTCTACTTAAAAATATAGGGGAGTCATTGTGAGCATAAGTGAAAATCTGGATCATCTCAGACTTGGCAAATGTGTTGTTAGTTCTATTCTGTGTATTAGGGGCAACTGCACTACAACTAGACATTGTCTATGAATTCCATTCCAGAAGTCTGTGTATCACAATATCATCTAGGCATCTTTTAGACATCTCTCAAAAAAAGAACATATAAATTATTAACTGTTATAACATGACCATTTCAGTATTAAGAAATGAAGTTTTGAACAGATGAAATTGTCACTGGACATCTTTAATGGTGGGGGGAGCTGTGTTTTAAGAAAAAAGGTAAGGTTGTATTGTCAGCTTTAAAGAGTAGGCAAGAAAGGGTTAAGCAGGTTGGAGCTTAAGGGAGGAAGTGAGGTAAGGTTTGGGGGTGGGTTCTGAAGGCTTTTGAGGTGGAATTTAGTTTTTGGGAGCCACATTTGGTGTGATCTTGTTGGAGCAGGATCACATCCCAGGTGACCTGAGGGGAGTAAGGTAGGTCTTGGGTGGTTACTCAGGCAACAAGATAAGTTCAGTTACTGTAAGGAAGAGGATAGAAGATGTAGGTATAGAAAGCGTTTTTTTTCCTTCTCTTCTCTGTGTGTAGGGTTGCTTTGAGGAGCGATTGTTTGGTGCACAGATCCTAGGGCTGGTAGGTAAGGGGAAGGTCAGCAAGGATGGCGTTTTAGTGGTTTAGGTGATTCTATAGTTTGGTGCTCAATGGTCCATGGGTCGCGGGAGGTGAAATGGCTTTCAGGGTCCTCAGTTGAGGAGTTGCGTTTATTGGTATTTAAGGGGCCTGGAAGACTGTGCGGTGGTTTTGTTGTGTTATGTAGTGTTTTTTCTGTGTGTCAGATTTACATTCAGAGTGATGGCATTGGTCTGAGGGATCTTTTATGTGTTTAGGGTTGGTTTCTCAGTTTTCCTTGGTGGCAGTAGTGTTTTATGGGCTTTTCATGGGCCGATAACAGCTGTCCATGCATGCGCAGTGCAACAGTGGCTGTATTAAAAAAAATAAAAAGTAAAATAAAAGAATTCCAAAATATTGTGATTAATTTAGTGGGTTTTGGTCAGGTGGTGAGGCTTTCCGGGGTGCCTGGTTGATGAGTAGTGTGTTCGTCAGAGGTTAGGGGCTGACGATAGGCTTTGCAGTGGTTTGAAGGGTTATAAAGGGCTGTCCATGTGTCAGGTTCACATTCCGAGTTCTTCCAGTGCTTTGCTGTGTCTTTTCCATGTGTAGGGTTGTTTCCCGGTTTTCATTGTTGGTTGTGGTATTTCACTGGCTTTTCCCGGGCCGTTCCAGCTGTCACACATGTCCAGTGCACCACTGGTCCTACTTTATAAAAAAAAAATTCAGTTTCATAGTGGGAGCAATACCAGGTGGTTTTTGGGTCAGTCGGTGAATGGTGGTCATCATGGGGTTGCCTTTCAGCTCACTTTGTCCCTGGTGGTGTTTGTGGTGTAACAGCAGCTTGGTAGGCTCACTATCGGCTGAGAGGGATTGAACGTATGTGCGGTAATGCCGGGGGAGATAGAAAGGGAAAAAAAATAGAATAACTTATTGACAGCTTGGAGCATACCTCTCAACTGTCCCTGACTTTCAGGAACATCCCTGATTTTGACTCAAATTTAGCTCAGTCCTTCTTTATCCCTCCTAAAACTAGTGACTTTTGTAGGAAAGGTGGTGAATTACACTTAATGAATAACGGCAATGATTAAGAGATCCCAACTTCTTTTATTTTAGAAAATGTATATTAATTCATATGCTTGGATTCTGTCAATGTATCAAGTTAATAGCACTAATATTTTAAGGGTCCCTGATTGTCCCTGATTTTTTCTGGATTTGTCCCTGATTCTGTTGAAATTTGTCTTTGATTGGTTGATAGCTATGGCTTGGAACAGAAGACTAGTTCAAGGCTGGGGTTAGTCAGGTGGCTTCTATCAACTCTGTGTAATTCACGCGGTAGGGGTGGTTGCTGTGACTGGGGTGTCAGGGTTAGTATCCCATTGCCATTTATTTTAAGATGCTTATACTAAGCACCCATCACATTAAGCACTCTTTTAATGTTCATAGCCATTAAATTAAATATAAAAAATGGTATTATATATCTCAAGTATGTGTTTTTTTTCTTCTGGGTACTTACAATTGTCTATTTGTTTTCAGGTAGTGAATTGGAGACCATGGCAGAGGCACGTGCGATGAGGCAGAAATGGGTGTGTATCATGGCAGTAGCAGAGGACTTGTTTTGGGAGAATCTGGATGAGGTTGTGACAACTTCCACACAGGGTCCAAAGATGAGGAAGAGGCAGCAGACATCAACCACTGCAAGATCATCTAAAAGAGATCAAGACAGACGAGGACTGTTGAAGAGAGGGCAACGGAGGTTGACACACCAGTGGCAACACCTTCAGCCTCAACAGGTAATGATTTGTTAAACTCTGCTGGGATGAAAGTCTAGGACAGGTAGCACTGGGGAGTGATTGTTTGGGGCTGGCTGGGGATATGCAAGGTGGAGTTAACAGAGGGTCCGGGTTTTCACAGGGTGGAGAGGTAGTCACGGTCGGTGCAGGTTTACAGGCATTAGCGGGTCGTGAGTTTAGTTTTGATAGTACCCTTTCGATGTTGGAAGGGGATGGGGACCCTTGTTTAGATGAGGTAGGGTCAGACTTTGGGACTCAGCCAGGGGATTGGTTGAAGACACAGGCATTAGGGCAGGAGGGTGCCTCAATCCTGTTAACTCCTCATATATTGCTTGCGGTGAAGCAGAAGATTTGGAAAGGGGAGTTTGTAGATATTTTTGAGTTGATTGATGCAGATGGGGTACAGCATTTGATGGAGGCTGAGACAGCAAATGGAAAGGACCTTTTGGCAGCATTGGCAGCATTAGTTTGCAGGTGGGTGGGTAAGTTTCGGCAAAGGACATGGGAGAATTCGGTCTTGGGCTTTATATATTATATGACAGAGGCACAGGGAACTGATGGCTCTGCTGGACCAATCTAAGGGGGCGGCAAAAGGCAACACATTCTGGCTAGCCTTATAGATGCCCTTGGGCAGATAGCCTCGTACTTACCTATGAACCTATATGGCAGTGTGGATGGAGAGGGACATTTCTCTGGCTCTTCCACTGCTAGCCTATTTTTTGACGATATGGGAGGAACAAAGATTATGGATGGGGAATGCTTGGCTTTGGTACGATCAGATGTTTCGAAAAAGGAAGGCAGTTGATAAATCCATGCATTGGGAAGGTAGGCATCCTGATATCTAGTTGTCTACCATGATGGACAGCTTTGAGATGGGTAATAGAGTGGGTCGGCCAGCAGAGGGAGGGGGTCAGGGTTTGTTGGGCTTTTAATGCAGGGAGATGTTCATGGGCTGGCTGCAAATTCTCCCATGCTTGCTTAAAGTGTATGGATGCACATTCAGCGAGGCAATGTGGCAGAGGTGAGAGTCAGTTAAGAGGCCAGGCGGCTTACTTTCTGAGTCAGAGAGGATGGAGTGGGCCTCCCATGGGTCTACAAGGGGTACATGGTAGAGGTAATTTTTGGGGCCACAGGGGAGGGTCCTTTCAAGGAACTAGGTGGTGCCTGGGCGACTCATTCCTCTATTAAGGTACAGGTTTTGAGGGAGTTGCTAGCACAGTACCCACTGCCAGTAGTGGCTGGGGAACTGGGTTGAGGGTTTTTCAAGGGGATATTCGATTGTCTACTTTGTTGGGTGATAATAGGTTGGGAAAAATTTGAAGTCAGTATGAGGGAGGGAGGGTGTCCTGAGAGCATTGACTGAGAAGGAATGCCAGGTGGGTAGATGTCTGGGCCCATTTGATTGTCCACTATTTACCCAATTTAAAGTGTCACCATTGGGTTTGGTGCCTAAGAAAAGGCTGGGTGAGTTTCACTTAATACATCACTTATCTTATCCTGTAGGCAATTCCATTAATGATTTCATCCCTGGGGAGGAGGTTCGAGTCACGTATTTGTCTCTGGATGATGTGTTCCGCATCATTAGATATTTTGAGGAACCTTGGCTGTTTAAGGTAGATGTTCAGTCTGCCTTTCATTTGCTGCCAGTGTGGGAGGAAGATTGGTCATTATTGAGCATGGTAGTGGGGGGTAGTTTCTATTTTAATACAGCTATGCCAATGGGATGTGCAGTGACTTGTTCTACGTTTGAAAAGTTTAGTACGGCTCTGCATTGGATATGGCAGCAGAGTATGGAAGGGCAGAGAGCAGTACATTATCTAGATGATTTTCTGCTAGTGGGTGAGGGGAGAGGGGGGCACAGGTGGCGATCTGTGAGTTTGTGGAGGTGTGCGAAGTTTCGGGAGTGCCATTGGCTAAACATAAGTTGGAGGGTCCAGTAAAGGTGTTGGATTTTTTGGGTTTGAATGCGGATGCAGCCCAAGGTTTAATTCATTTGCCAGGGGTAAAGGTAGTTTGGCTACAGGAGATAATCATTTGGGTACAGTGCAAGAGCAAAGTTCAGGTGAAAGACGTGATGGAGTTGCTGGGGTTGATGAATTTTGCTTGCAGGGCAGTTCATCCTGGACGCACGTTTTGTAGATCAGTGGCCTTTCTATTGAAAGGAAGGAAGAGTAAGCACCACAGGGTAAGGTTAGTAAGTTAGTACGTGAGGACCTGGCTTTGTTGTCACAGTTTTTACATCAGTTTAATGGGATCACATTTTGGCAGACAGACTGGGTAGGTCAAGGGGGATTTACAGTTGTTTACAGATGCAGCAGGGGGTCTGGATATGGGAGCATATTTTGTGGGGCAATGGTTCTCGGTACCATGGCCTCCTCATTGGTCTGAAGAGTGGAAATGGGATGTTGCTTTCTTGGAGCTTATGCCAATTTGGGCTGCTACAGTGGTGTGGCAGGGTCAGTTGAGGGGACGGAGGGTAGTGTTTAATTCGAACAATATTGCAGTGGTGAGAGTGCTGCAGGTTAAGATGGCCAAATCTGCTCAATTGTTATTGCTTCTTCATAAATTAGTGTTGCAGAGTTTGTTGATTAACTTTTTCTTTACAGGGATGCATGTGCTGGGAGTAAAAAATGAGATAGCTGACAGCTTGCCTCATTTTCAGTTTTGCAGGTTTTGGGAGGCAACTCCAACAGCAGCAAAGGATCCCATGGTGGTACCAGACGAGATCTGATAGCTTTGTGAGGCAGTTACCAGAAGAGGCATGTGTGTGGTCAGAAAGTTTGTTGCTGCACTACTTAGCCATGCTGAAGAAGCAGGGTAAGGCCGTTTGATCGGTAAAGGTGCCTTTGGCAGTGATTGCGGTATTTGCTCGGTTGGCCAGATTAGAGGATTGGACCAGGTCATGGATAGTTTGGCACATTTTGAAAGGTTGGAGTAGAGGGGAAAATTCTTTTCTGGATAGGAAATGGCCGGTGACTATGTTTTTTTAAGAATGTTGCTAAAGGGTTTACGCAGAGTATGTAGTGGTTCGGAGGAATATGTGGTGTGGGGTACAGCAAGCGTGTGGATGTATTGTGGAGCTTTTCATGGGTTTAAGTTGCTGGGTTCATTGGGATGATGTGCTTATATTGCCAAGGACAGTGCACATCAGGCTGAGATCATCAAAAACTGATCAAGAGGGGAGAGGGACATCTATAGTTTTGGGGGAAGTTAGGTCAACATGGATTTGTCCAGTGGTGTGAGGAAAGAGACTGTGTGTGACTAAAGAAGGTAGGGCTCAAGGTTTAGTTTTTACCTCAGTAGGTGGTAGGGCTTTGACAGATGAGCAATTGAATTTAATGATGAGAAGGGCCATTATCAGTGTTGTTCTGGAAGGGGTCAATTTTTCTTCTCATTCTTTCAGGATGGGCAGGGCATCTGATCTAGCGAAGGGAGGGAGTTCAACTGAAGTTATTAAGAGGGTGGGGCAGTGGTCTTCTAATGCATTTTTGACTTACATTAAATAAGTTTTTGTTGATTTAGTTGTGTTTAATCTTTTTTTTTTTTTTTTTGTAGGGGAAAGGATTGTCATCTTAGGTCATTCCTTCGTGTATTGGACAGCTAGAGGGGCTGTGATTAGAAGCAATGGCAGCAAGCTGGGCTTGGAGTGGTTTGGATTGAAGGTTACCTGGCATGGTATTAGAGAGTTGATGCGGAGCTGAATACTTCAGGTATTTACCATGTTACAGGGTCAGTGGGGACTACCGCGAATTTTAGGGATTCATCAGGGGGAATGATTTGGGTATAATTCCGAAGAAACGGTTGGTTCATACTATTTGTGAAGATTTTTTAGCTTTAAGAAGGCTTTATCCACCAGTTTCCCTGGTTTGGTCTGAGATTATTCCCAGGTTAGTTTGGAGGGAGGCAAAGAATTTTTCTGCGATTAAGAGGTCTTGGAGGTATGTTAATTTTACAGTAGCAAAACAGTTGAAAGGGATGGTGGTGCGGAACATCTAGCATGTGGAGTTTGAGGACAGGGATCCCATGCTGTATAGGTCTGATGGGGTTCACCTTAGTGAATTTGGTCTTGATTTGTTTAATTTAAATTTGGGGTTATTTTTGGAGGGTTTAGTTACCAGGGGTAGGGAGTAAGGGGAAACAGCCCTGTGAGGTTGGTGGGCGGAGAAGAGGGACAGGCTTGCCCATCTTCTGTTCCCCCTCTGGTGGATGATTAAGGATTTGAGGTGGTGAACGTTTTATGGTGGAGGACTTTCAGTTGATAGTTTGGATTGGTGAAATGCTGAAGGTGAGCTGGGACACTGCCTTGTTATTACAATGATAAGTGAGCAAATGGAGGACGCTGCTTATCCAAGGGTGAGCGGTTACGCTGCCCTTATGGTTATTTATTTTATGTTTATTAACAAGGAATTGAAGTGTTCAATAAAGTTTCATGTATTACCATTTTCTATTTTATACAATAAAGGTCATCAAAGGTCTTTGGGTGTTACGTGGTTTGTTAAAGTGGAACGTGTCAATGAGAAGTTATACCATTATTTCATAAATCAGACATCGCAATTTAGTCCTATATAAAGGAAGACAGGCACATTTGTGAACCATTGTAATTAACTAAATAGTTACTGCAGTAATCATTAAATTTAGTATATTTATGGTAAGAGGGAAACATCATGGTGTCCTAATAAAGGAATAGAATTTATAAAAAATGTAAAATTCAGGGATATAGAAAAAGTTCCATCCAGCTGATAGAAACTTGGAGAAACAAAATATACAGAAAGTAAACTTTATCACTTACTTATTTACTTTCTCCCTTTCTTAATTTCCCAGGTAATACTTACCAGGCAGGCCATTATAATACAGACTGGAAGCGCTATACTAATTACATGCCACAAGGATTCTTTTCAGAATTGTTTCACTCAGTTTTGCTTGCATTTTTTATATATTCTAATGGCTGAATTTGTTCAAGTGGATGTCCTTTATCAGGAGTGATCCAATGTTACTTACATTAACTGACATTCAATATACCATTACAGGGAAGACAGTGCTTAGAACACTGCACTGGTATCACACAGAAGAGAATCTGACATGACGAATAGTACTGCTAAGGGATTTACTTTAGCATAGATCAGTCATGATAAATTAATTTGCTGGCCTGATAAGGTAGTGGTATCTGCTTATAGCATCGTTCGCTGAGGCTGCTTCAGATGTCTGACACTGCCTGCAGCTGTGTCCTTGCTTTGTGTGTAGCAACTGTAAATGCATATATTCACTGATGGGCAGTGCACTACAGCCAGTGGCTGGGGATAAAAAGGATACCCAAATATATTCAGCTGTGACATCAAAGTTTACAGAAACCACTAAACGGAATAAGGATGAAAATAATCTGTTTATAGCATTTCTCGTTCTGTTTGGGAAAGTAGTGCAATGTTATATTTTAGTTCACTGGTCATTTTGGAAAAGCAGAACGAATGGCATTTGAAGAATATTAAAACATTCCTCTAATAGCAGATGTATTCCTTTTAATGACTGTATTCTACAAATACATATTTTCAGTTTGTTACTTAATTGTTTTTAATTGTTTGTTTCTTTTTTCTTTTTTGTTAGTTGCACTTAATACTTGGAGCAGTTCTTCTAACTTCTTAATGTCTACTAAAATGTAACAGACACTTTCTAGAAGCTGGATGAATTTCTTTGATACCTTTTTCTTTACATTGTGACTGTTCTCTTGGGTCTATATTAAAACACCGAAGTTTTAAAACTTCGAATGTTCTAATATCGACCCCTTTTCAGTGAACGCTTAAAATATCGAACATGCAGAACTGCGGATTTTTTCCCAGGGAAAAAATTTGCTGTTCCGAAACACATACACACAACACAAGCACACCAAGAAAACAGCAATCCACACACATACACTTAAAATCCTACATCTAACCCTACACTAAACTGTACATACACTACTATCTATCCACTTACCTTAACCCAAACCCTAACCATAAGGTCCGTCACTATCGCACACTCACATCCCCCGCACCCTAACCCTAACTCACCTACCCTGCCCTACCCTAATGTCCACCACAATCGCACACTTACCTGATCCATACTCTAACTCTAACTCACCTAACCCGCGCCCTAACCGTCACATCCACACAATCGCACACTTACCTGAACCCGACCCATAACTTTCCACCACAGTGCCTAAAATAGCGAAGCCACAGAAAAGACCAACCAAATGCTTTCCCTAGGAAAAAATTTGGTGTTCTCTAGCTTTCCTATTTTCAGCATTCACTGAATAGGGGTCAATATTAGAACATTCGAAGTTTCAAGACTTTGATGTTCTAATATAGACCCGTTCTCTTAGTCTCTTTGTTATTCAACCAGCATTCATTCCTTCCTTCTTACTCTGATCTGTCTTTTTATTTCCCACTTCTTCCTGTAATCTTTTGGTAACTTTCTTGGCTTCTGCATTCCACCCCCAGCTTTAGTTAAGTAATATATTAATATACCTGACCAGCTGCATTTCTATTCGATAGTCCTTACACATACTGTTTTAAGTCAATGCCATTCTTCTTCAACTCCAACTATTTATTGTGCTTTCATTCCATTCAATGTTCATGTTGTCAGCCTGATATCTGCTGACCTTAGATTCTTCTCTGACGACAGCTTGGAGCTGATTGTTGCCTTTGGACAATTTCACTGAGGAAAACTTTGCATTCCCGGATTCCACCCAAATGCCCTTTCCTTACTATAAGAAAGCCTACTTGGGTTGCAGGTTGACCACTCTTGCATCTGATCTACTGACTGTCTGTTTTGCAGAACCATGTGATGACCACCATCAAGCCATTTGCCAGACAAAAATCTAAAACTAACTTGCATTCTTTATTCCTATTTCCCACTCATGCAAACCCTAGTAATCTTCATACCTTCTCTATATGCCCAGATATGAGCCTTCAGATCCCCCATTATAGGTTTGTAGGTTCATAGGTGTTTACTAGGCTAACAACCACAAGGCCCTTTTTAAGCCTAGCTATGCATCTCAAATCTCTGACAGGTTCTAGTACCCTTGATAAGTGTAAGCAGGGACTTGGGAGATGAAACATTTACAAGCAGGGGCTTGTGAGAGGAATTATTTGCAAGTTGCTTGTGTCCATTAGAGACATAGGTGCCAAACCAGGGATGAATTTCCTGTTCCCCATCAAATTGTCCAAGTTGCACTTGAATTGGGTTAGAGAGGAAGTCTGCTTCACATGGATAGGGGGCCTGTTCCAAAGGTTGGATAGTTTCTGGGATACATACTTGTCTCTCCAGCAGGTCCTATTTATTTCACAGGCAAGGTTTAGGATTGTAAAATGGATAATTCTGGTGTTGTTTGTTTTGCTGATATATAGGAGGTCCATCAGCGTGGGGTCTGGCAATGCTCTGTATGCCAGCCATAGATCTCTGTTCAACAGCCTGTAGGAGACAGGGCCTTGAGGTGGTCTACATTGGACATTTTACTTAGGCCTTGTTTCTTTAAATGAGGAACCTTTGTGGACATTCCAGTTGTTGGATATGCCTAGTTAGGTACATACCAAAGGGGACTTTGTGCTCAATGATAGGTCTGTTGAATCCAGAATACAGTGGAACAATGACTTCCTTAGACCTAGATGCCACACCTTTGTTTATAAGTTGCGCAACATAGAATGATTTCCTCACTACTGTAAACATGTGATAGTCAAATGTTAGATTACTGTTTATATATGTCCCTAAGTCCCTGACTACTGGGTCACTTCTAAGGGGTGTGTTGTCAATATGATAGCTACCAGGAGTGGATGACTTCCCGAAGGATCCTATTATGCATTTCTTGGCATTTGGTTTTAGTCCATGGCTCTGAAACCAATTGTTTGTCTGTGTCAGCCCTTCTTGGAGAACATTTGTGAGTGTTTGGGATTCAATGACAATTACTAATTTGCTATCATCTACAAATTTAGTCAGTCAGAGACCATTAACATTGGCCTTGACATCAGAGAAGTGAATGCCAAAAAAGATGAGTCCATGGGCCAATCCCTTAGGGACTCCACTTGTGGCTTCTTTGTAGAGGTGGACTCCCCAATTCTAACTTGCTAGGTCCTGTCTATAAGCCATTTGGCCATCCACTGGGTGATATATGGGTTTGTACTTAACCTCTTGAGTTTGTCAACGATGCCTTGGCCAGGTCAAGGTAGGCAGTATGAACCATTTTGCCCTCATCTATTGCTTTGGTGACCTTCTCAAAAAAGTCCACAACATTGAGTAGATATGACCTGCCCTTGATGAAACCAAACTGGAGTCCAGTGTCTGGAGGTTTACTGTATAATTATGGATCATTTCCATGATAATTCTTTCCATGGCTTTGCATATAAGACTAGTGGGACTTATGGTCTGTAGTTTCCAGGGTCTGTAGATGGTCCATGTTTGTGCAGATGGATGACTGTTGCTGTTCTCCATTCATGAGGCATGAAGCCTGTTTGGAGGATTGAGTTAAATATGTCATGTTTCATGCTATTTAGAAGGCATCCTGGGATATTGTCTGGGCACATTGATGCACTGTTCTTGGCTTTACAGAAAGCATTAAGGACCTGTTCCGTAGAGATAGCAGGAGGAGTTATTTTTGATGGTATTTCATGAGGAAAGTTTGAGGGGGAGCAAGGGGTAAAGCTGGAGCTGAATTTATTGGCCAGTAGGTTTGCTATATCTTTTGGCTCAGAAATAGGTAGCTCCATTTACAATGAGCTCTGCTCACAGTTGTGTATTGCCTTTGAGGTTGCAGACATAGCTAAAGGATGCCTTGTTGTTGTCCTTGGCCTGGGAGGTCAAATTTACCTCAAATTTGGCTTTGGTAGATGTTATTTGTTCTCTGAGTTGTTTGTTTAGTTGGATGAGAGTGTTCTTTTCCTGCTGGGTGCTGCACCTCCTAATTTTTGCCATGATTTTCTTCCTTCTATTATACAGACTATTGATTTTGTGATTCTACCAGGGTGGCTTGTTTTGTTAGTTACATCTGTACTTCCTCCTGGTGGGTACAGTTGCCTCTACACAATTATTAACATGCTTGTATAGGGTTTCTGTGAACAGTTCTGCATAGGCAGCAGTGTTCTTGGTGTTTATGGGGACATGAAATTTTGCCAGGTTATCACTTAATAGTGGGAAGGTAGCCTTAGAGTATAATATTCCAGGTTTAGCTGGGCATTCAGGTTTTATTTTTACTTCAATGGAGACCATTTTTTTGTCTGAATTTACCAGTAAGACATTAAACTAGGGGGTGTGCAGCACTCTCCTATATTAGTGAGGACCAGATCCAGTATGGTGGCACCCATGGATGGTGTACTGACAATCTGTTTTAGGGAGTTTGTGTTTACAAAATCCAGGAATCTCTGTGCCTGTACATTTGGTGCCATATATGATTCCCAGTTAATAGTGGGGTAATTAAATTTGCCTATGATTATGGTATTGGGTTGGATGGTGAGTGTTTCCAATAAGTTTAAATACATGGTAAGTGGTTCCTGGGTCATAGAGGGGGACCTACAGCTTGCAAGGAAGCAGTATGGGATTTTGCCTGTGGTGATTTGTACATGGAGCAGCTCAAATGCATTGCCCTGTTTGACCAGCATTGAAGTATATTTATTGTTTATGTAAATCAAGATGCTTCCACATTTAGTCCCTGTCTGTATAGCAGCTGGTCTAAACAGCAATCCATTTTGACCCACTTTATCTAGTAGGTTTTGCAAATATTACCTGAAATGTACTGTTTTCCTCATCATCACAGCCCTGATGTGGGCATTGGCAGAATCTGGAGTCTGATTGCCAATAGACTATCACTAATTATTAGGACATCCCTCACTGTCTTCAGCAGATTGTCTTGCTCACCATCATTCTCACTGAATTTCTAGTTTTTCTTCCCCCAGGTTGATAGACTGTGGGTCCCAAGCAAAGTGAGTTTGCTGCGCTGCCTTTCCACCTTGTCCCATGGATACATAGGCTGTAGTGTCTCCTCTTACAATCATGCTGTCCACTGCTGTGATGTATCCTGTCATTGAAGCCATATTCAGTGTAGCAAGCCTTAGTTCATTTTTGGCAGTTTGATTGGTTTTATATCCAGCCTTTACTTAACAGTACAGTCTCAGATAACCCAAACTGGGCAAATGGACAATTTGAGCAAATTGATTCGTCGAGTGAATTGTGCCAGAATCATATTATGTCAATCTCAATTCATCTTATCTTGAATTATCAGTTGTGGGAAGTGGGATGACATGGTCTTAACCCCATCCAAAATCCAATCCAAGTTTTAATGATTCAATGATCAATAAATTCTGATCAGTACTAAGAGGTTTGACAGCACATATTCAACAAAGTTTATACAACTATGCCTATATCTATATCTATTTCTATCTATATCTGTATCTATATCTATATCTATATCTATATCTATATCTATATCTATATCTATATTTATATCTGTATGTATTTATATAGATAGCCATAGATATAGATAAAGCTATATGGATCTATGTCAGATGATCAAGTTTTCAGAAACTTGAAATTCATATGGACGAGACCATATGATCAAATTTCCAAAAACTCAAAAAAAAAAAAACACTGAACTCTACTTTTTTATATTTATGCAGGAGGATAAGCCCCCATGCACCCCCACACCCCCTTTAAATTATATATACCAACTCCAACATTGCACTACAGTGAAGAAAAAGTAAACTTCTTGATCTGTGACACGGTGGCCTAATGGTTAAGGTGTTTGCCTTATAAACCCAAGGTGCAGGGTTTGAGTCTCACAAGGGATAATTGGCTAGGCTTAAAATGTCTCGCAAGGGCAGTTAGCCTAGTGCTAATCTATGAACCTATATAGTGATTTCTATTCAAAAGGTTTGAGTTTTCAAAAACCCAATCATTTGGTCTCGACCATATGAATTTCAAGATTCTGAAAACTCGATCAATTGATAGGAATCCAGCTATAGATAGATAAATACAGACACACACACACATATAAAACTGTTAGATATTATATTGCAATTACACGTGTATGAATGTTTTTCCCTGAAATATGTTGCAACTTTTAATATTATGTATAGTGATGGAACCATGATTTCTCCAGACTCCAATACAAAACTTCTGGGCGTGACCATTGACAACAAACTGAAGTTTGACCCACACATAAATCAAACTATCAAAAACATACACAAAAAACTAGGCTGTCTGTACAAAACTAAAACATACCTAACTCAACAGGCTAAAATTACCATAGCTCAAGCTCTTCTCCTCTCCACACTTCTGTATGCTGCTCCCATCTTCACCAACCTATCCAAAACTGAAATCACAAAACTAGATACCTGTTACAATCAAATTGCCAGATTTGCCACTAACGCTCCTTACCGTTCCTACCACTGCCACTCACTACTTCGACTAAACTGGCTTGCACTTCCAAATCTCATCACCTTCCACCAACTCATCTTCACTCAGAAACTCCTACTATATCCCAAAAAAACACCAGCACTATCAAATTTGCTTAAAACCCCAGACAACTACGCTCTAGTAACAAACTATTAATCAAAATGACCAATTCCAACAACTCAGCAGGTGATTCCCTATTCCCTAACTATATAGGTAAAATCTGGAACTCACTCCCTCTGCTATTACTTCAGCAAAATCAAGCATTACATTTAAAAAAACTACTAAAAGAACACCTTATAATCACAAGACAATGCCCATGCCTTCACCCAGGTTGACCCCTCTGTACCTGCTTCTTCAGGTCAGCAAATGCTCTATCAACCTCCCCATAGTAACCAACTTCATCCTCCTAGCAGTCTTACTTCACTCTAAACAACTTTCTTCTTCTACTCTGTATACTTCCTGTTTCATTCTAATTTCACCGTACTCAAACTACAATTCTTGGCAAATTATGCATATTCCTGTTTACAGAACCATGAAACTGTAAAAAAAATCTAGTCTATGTAAATATTACTGTTCAAGCAATATCTACGTCTAAAACCATATGGTAAACTAATTTGTCCTTTACTACATCTGTATGCTAAAAATGTTTTTTTTTCTTAGTATCTGTTAAATAACTCAAGTTGTATATTAACAAGCTGTGGAGCTTTTCTCACTGGGCCTCCACTGAAAATGGATATGCATCCAGTCGGATTTCCCTGATCAACAAATGTAAAATAAAATAAAAATAAATAAACTTTATGTGGTACGAGAGAAGTAGTGTACTAATACTATTTATTTTGGTGTTTTACATGCTTAAACCTGCTGCTAAAGTGTCCCGTGAAATAATGCAAATAATCAAAATGGAAACTGAATTGCTGTAACTTCTGAGAACAGTTTTCAGAGGAAGTGTTTCATTTTCAGTCTGCAGTTTTCAGTGTCTGTGATATAAAGATTTACTGTTGCGAAGAAGTTTAGAAAGAATTCACCTGAGTGGACTATGTTAGTCAACTAATGATCTTCACCATTTAAAATAATGAGGATCATGCCATATTGCAATAAGCACGTTTGTCATACAGAGTCAAAGTTTTGAATGTCCACATTTTTATTCAGACTAATGATCTTTGTCTGGATGCTGAAAAATGCATCCAATTCAAAATAGTTTCTTGGTCTCATTTCCCTAAAGCCTTTGTATCATCACAAATTTGTTTTCTTAGTCTCTTTTCACTTGCTACATACTATTTTTCTTTGACAAAACTTTTGTATGATGTATTTAAGTCCATTTGCTACTTCCAATTATTATTAACAGTTGCTTACAAAACTAAAACATGACATACTATTGTTTCTTATACTGAATAATTATATATAAGTCGCCTTGATCATAACACCTGCTGCAGGAAACTCTTTATTAAAATATTTGAATGATTCAGCAAAATCCTTTCAGCTCTAGGAAGACCATACATACATGTTACAGAATTTTTCTATGCAAGTGGGTAGCATCTCTTCATGTGTGTCTGGGTTAGAGTTGGAGATAAGACTACAATGCATATGTAGGCTTGTTAATGGGTGTTTTCTGAGTGCTTGCGTAAAAGTTATATGTAGACAGCATACAATGCCTGCTGCCATTTAACAAACAGCATTGGTATGAAACCCAGTAATTGCTTGCAGTGTTGTGGAGAAATGTTAGACCATTGTCTTTGCTTTCTTAGGTGAGTTGTTGGGAATCTATATCACTTTCTGCTAGAATTATATTCATTTGGCATTGGTGTGATTTATCAAAGGTATAACATACACTGGCATCTTTAGTCCTGTATTGACTAGTGGTGTCAGAAGTAATTATGGTGCTGAGACATACTGTCACTTACATGTGAGCTCCATGGTACAACTGGTTGTACATATTCGGCTGTGTTCCAATCCATTCAATGGAACAGTTATGAAACATAATGCTCAGACACTTGAAAGGTTGAAAAGTGACTGCTGTGACTTGTGTGAGATCATGGCACAGCAGGAATTAGGAATATGCTCTTTCCTGACTGCTGCTCAGTTTCATTTAGTGGCAATACAGAGAGGCCTGAATCCCCCCTTCAAAAAATGCTAGTAGTTAGGTTTTTATTTGTGTGTTACTGCATTGTCTGTGGTGTGTTTGTGTGTGGTACATGCAGGTGAGTTTGTGTGTGGTAGGTGCTTTTGTGTGTGTGTGTGTGTGTGTGTGTGTGTGTGTGTGTGTGTGTGTGTGTGTGTGTGTGTGTGTGTGTGTGTGTGTGTAGTGTACAGTGGTGGTATTGAATGTATATGTGTCTCTTTCAGTTTTAATGAACGACAATTTGAATGGTTGAAGAGTTTTATTTTTCTGATCTCCAATACTGGAGTCATTCTTGAATTAGATTACTTAACATATATATATATATATATATATATATATATATATATATATATATATATATATATAGATACAGAAAGAGACTGAGAGAGATACAGAGAGAGAGGTGCATAGGTTCATATGTACTTAATAGACTACTGATCTGTGAGGATCTTAAGAAGTCTTAAGAAACCTAGGTTTTAGCCCTTATATTTTGCATGTGAAAAAGATGATGGGCCAAACAAGGATATTTTGGGACATTTACATCTTTCCCATATCCATGTGGTTCAGGGGGTGCTAATCTAGGGATGAATTTATGGTTACCCATTCCTTCATCCAAATTGCAGTTTTTTTTCTTTTTTTGCTTTATATGGCATGGAAGATGGTTCCACAAAAGTGGCATTCTCTGTAATACATACCTATCACACCAATATGTTTTATTTATTTTGCAAAAGGGACTAATATCTCCTTAGTGAGTGTGTATGATATAGCTGCAGTTGTCAATATGTATTATTTTTGACCAAACAGGGTTTGTTGAAGTACTGAGTACAGTGAAATGATTAAATCCCTAGACCTAGACACAATACCATTATATATAAGCTGTGCAATGAAGCAGTGGATACATGATGGACAAAGGACAGTTCATTTCCAGCACTGGTTCTCAGGTCCCTAACTTCGGGGTCATTTTTCAGGGGTGTGTTGTCATTGTGATAACTACAATGGAATCATGTTTGCTGAAGGATATGATTTTACACTTCTTGGCATTTAGTTTCAGTTTTTGGTTTTGACACCAGTTATTTATTTAGGACAGGCCCTCTTGTAGAATGTTAGTGTCCACTGAGGAGTTTATATTGGCACCAAGAACCACTCCAAACTAATTTAAATGGTTATACTGCTTTAAGTGCACTACTATAAATGTATGTTCATGTTTCCTGGATGCAGAATGGTTCAAAATGCCTTATTTGATTTTACTTTCTGCACAGCAGCTTCACCTTCCAAGAGTCTCAACGACACCACATGTGCACGTATTTGTTGCATCTTTCCTGATTTAAATATGCAGATATAAATAGTCACACAAACACATTCTTTTCACATCAAAGAGTATTGCCTTTCACCAAGATCCCATCGTAAATTGCAATTAAAGACTGATTTATAACAAAAGCAGCTTCTTCGTATACCTGGCACAGACCAGATAAAGCATTATATAGCCAATTAGACTTACTTGCAAATTACATTGTCAACAAGCATTCACAGTTACATTATAAACATTAATGGACAGATACTTAACATACCATTATAAAGTGCTTTGCAGAAGTGTATACAAGTGGGCTTTGTCAACACAGAGTAGAATAAATATTGTTACAGCATATTTGCATGTTTAACAGTATAACATTGACATTCAAAGTTCCACTCACATTGAAGTGGACAGCACATTGTAGTTTGAATGATTTTTGATTCAGTCCTACATTACTGTGCATTCTGTACTCCACAGGCACTATTACTGGATATACTGGCAGCAGTCTGTACATGCAGTAGTTTGTCTATTGTCAGCAGTTACTGTTTTTGAAAAAATACACGTACAAGCCAGAAAGCCTAGATGCCAGAGTAGTTAATGAATTTTGGAATCATCAGGCAACATCCACCATGCAGTAGTCAGTCAGTGCAGTAGGTGTGGTTAGCATGTCAGCACATGCAATGTGTGGCTAGAGATATCTATGGAGAAATCGTTGTGAGTCATCCATGCCAGTACCTGGTACCTGGACAGCCAGTGTATTGTGTGGGACTGGTTCCACACCATATGAAAACCAATGAGTTGAAAACAGTATAAAAATACAAACAAATCTTTTCTGCAGTGGAGTAAACTCCAATGTAATCCCCATGTGGGGATCTCCACCTCCCAATTCCTACCTAAATTATATATACAAACTTCATGGTTGTACCACTGTGGAGAAAAAGTGTAAAACCCCAAAAGTCACTCCATAGGGCTTGAATAATACATTGTGGTAAAACTCACTGCAATATTAGATTTTCACACTAAAGCTAGTCACCTACCAATGTATCATCCATATACAGATATACCAAATATAAATATATGAGTTTATACGGATGTATAAAAGACACCTTTCATCTAATCACAAATCATCTAAAAATTCTTCTAATACTCATTTAATCTAAAGCACACATAGTGGAATCACACTGAATCTAAAAAAATAAAAATATTTCACCAAAACTTTTTTTTTTCCAGGGGTCAAGCTGTCCTGCACCCAACATACCCCCTATAATTAATATTCTATCTCCCCATTCACATAACCACAGAGAAAAGAGAAACCTCCTCACACAGTGAATCACAGCAGGTACACAGTCACAAATGGCTAAGGTAGAGATAAACAGTAAGCAACACAAAACACAAATACTCATCGACACTAATCTGCATTGTAATGGCTGTGATCAAAAAACACACCACCAGTAACTTTATATAGCCTTACACAGTTTTCTTTCAAATGTGATTCAGTCATTTGTGTTTTAGATCAACTGTGACACTTTGTGTAGATAAAATGTACTACACTCAAAAATATATATAATCATATATATGAATATTTATAGACACACACACTCACTCATATACACAGTTAATCAAAATAAATATACTTTTATTTACATATTAGCAGTCATACTTATGTCTATTTAGAGAACACTAAAGGAACATTTCCAAGGTGATCCTTTACTTAAAATCACTTTTGCTAACCAACCAAAATACAGTCGCAGTCACGTGTATAACATTCCTCATCATTAACAGAACAAGTCAGTAGGGAAACAACTTAATTTCAAATTTATTTATTTATGTATGCATATATATTTTTATGTGCTGTTTGCTTGTTTGTTTACTGAGAAGGAGTACTGATTAAACGTGACTGATTGCAGTTCATGTTGCATAGTGCAGCAAGCAACAATAAACAAAAAAAAAACATTATAGTTATAAAGTATAACAGAAAACAGGTTATAGTAATAATATGAATTAGCTTTAGCATTATGACTTAAGACAATTATAATGCTAAATTAATATGAATAAATGCACTCTAAGACAACTTTGCTGTAAGACTATGTACATAGTTACACATTGTATAATTCCAAAGGGAGATAGGAGTCAGTGATTAAACTGCAGAGAGAAAAAACGTATGTTTGTACAGAGGTGATAATCTGTGGTATACAGTTGGTTAGAGAAGGAGGTTAATTAAATTATGGAGTGATTTCATGCAACCATAATACTCATTTACTAATGACCTACGTTTTACTATTTGCTTCTGCTCTGTTTGAATAAGAAGTCTTTGTAGAGGGGTCTAAATAAGTCATCCATATCAGCCCTACAAATAATCAAGCAGTGAAAGGGCAGACTAATAGATCTTTTACACCTTGCACAGTATGTGTTGTGCAGAAGCAGCTAGTAAGGTGGCAGTGTGCAAACACAAGAGAGCACAAATGCAGCAAAAGAAAACCCTCTGATCTAATTATATTGCACAGTCATGTTCTTCATAGGTTCATAGGTAGGTACTAGGCAATCTGCTCAAAGGTATTTATAAGCCTAGCCGGAATGTGTTGGCTTTCGCCGCCCCCTTAGATTAGTTCCCTGTGCCTCTGTCTAGCAGAGACACTGAAGTGATCCCCAGGGTAAACTTTCTGTTTCCATCCACTTGTCAAGGTTTCTCTTGAGTGTTAGTGAGGAGCTCTGCCTAATGTAAATTGGAATATTGTTCCAGAGCATGGGAAGTCTCTGGGACAGGAATCTATCTCTCCAGCACGTCCTATTTATTGTTGTGGTGAGTTTTAGATCCCTAGACCATGTGGCTCGAGGGATATGGTTTTCTTTAGGTAGAGATCACCTCTAAGTAGGCGATATGTAACCGAGTACAGATGGAGTTTCTTCAGTCAAGTTGCATAGAGCATCTGTTTGAGGCCAGTGATCCTCTTGGTGAGGTACTTCTGTGGTCTTTTCAGCTGTTGCAGGTGTCTTGTAAAGTACATCCCAAATGGGATGTTGTACTCTTTGATGGGTCTGATGAGTGATGTGTAGAGGGGCACAATGACGTCTTTTAATCTGGATGCAAACCCTTTTGTGATTAAGTGGGCCACATAGAAGGATTTTCTAACCACTTTGGCAATGTGATTATCAAAGTAGAGATTACTAACTACTTGGGTCCCCAGATCCCTTATTACATCTTCCATATTTAGGGGGCTACCACCTATGTGGTAGTTTGTGGGTACTTTGTTTTTACCAAAGGGGATGACTATGCACTTTTTGGCATTTAGCTTGAGGCCATGGTTTTGACACCAGGCATCTGTCTCAGAGAGACCCTTTTAGAGAATGCCTGTGTCAGCCAGAGAGTCAGTTTTAGCCCCTAGTTTGCAGTCATCTGCAAACTTGGTTAGCCATAGCCCTCATGTGCTTGCCTGTACCTCTGAGAAGTATATGCTGAACAGGAGGGATCCTAGGACTGAGCCCTGGGGAATGCCACTTGTAACCAGTTTAGAGTCTGGCCTAGCTCCCGCAACTCTTACCATGTGGGTTCTGTCCATGAGCCAGTTGGCAACCCATCTCATGATGTAGGGGTTTATGTTCAGGATGGTGAGCTTGTCTATAATACCAGAATGGTGAATGGTGTTGACGGCCTTTGTGAGGTTTAGGTAGGCTGTGTGGACCACCTTTCCCTCGTCTATAGCCTTGGTAACTGTTTCAAAGAAGTCCACCAGGTTTAGGAGGCATGATCTGCCCTTAAGAAAAGGACCCATAGTGCCTTTTTTAGGCAAGGCTCAAAAGACAAACCCACCTCCCTAGAAAACACAAGTGGAAAAAAACTAAGGGTAATGCTGCTCAATGCCAGAAGTCTAAACCTCAAGATGCAGGCTCCGGAAGCCCTCCTCAGTATGGAGAGCATTGATGTCTGTGCAGTGACTGAAACCTGGTTCAAGGCTCCTGAGAGCACCCCAGCACTACCAGATTATACCTCATATCAAGCTTTTCGGCCCCATAACTTGGACCGAACCACAAAGGGAGGGGGAGTGTCCATATTCATCAAAGACACCCACACCTCCAGGTTAGTGGCAACGCACGAAGCATCGGAGACCATCCATGTGCAACTAACAGTAGGCAAAACTGCAGTTTGTAGCATGCTACAGGCCACCCTCTCAAACTGAGGAACCCCACTCAGCCTTCCTGAAGACAATGAAGAGTATGAATGTCTCTCAAAATACCATCATATTGGGAGACTTCAACTACCCAAACATAGACTGGGAGCATTACTCAAGCCCCAACACCCTAGCCCAAAGGTTCCTAGAATTCATAAACTCAAATGCAATGGAACAACTAGTCACCACTCCCACAAGAGGAGATAATATACTAGACCTGATCATCACAAACATGGGGACACAATGCTCCACACCGGAAGTATACCCCTCACTGGTGAGATCAGACCATAAACTAATCTCACTGGAAATCCACATCCCGCTCCCACCCCCAGCACAAAAGACCACAGTGAGAAACTTCTCAAAAGCTGACTTCACACTTCTTAAGACTGAAGTGGTATCCTTCAAGGCCCCTGGGCCAGTGGAAACCACAGCCCACACTGCTGAATCCTTTATAAACGCCTTCTACGGACACCTTCAAGAATGCATGGATCATGCAATCCCAAATAAAACCAAGACCCTTTCCCCCAAAGGCAGGCATCCTGTCTGGTGGAGCCCAGCCATAAACAAACTTTACAACAGGATGAGGAAGCTACTACAGGACAGAGCAAAATCCCAAAAAGGGAAGGCATCTCTGATCAGTAATAGCAAAAAACTACGATTACTCATAAAATCATCCAAGGCCAACTTTGAGAGAAAAATCGCAAAAGACACTAAAGATAATCACAAGGCCTTCTTTAGTTATGTTAGAAACCTGGGTGGAAACTCCCAGATATGCTCAGAGTTAGTTCAAAATGACAAAAAATACACTGAACCCACAGATATTGCCAACATACTGGCAGACAGGTTCAGTGCAAACCCCCCCTCCCCCCCAAAAGGAGAAATATCTATCCCAGCTGAATGTAGCCTCCCTGACATCACAGATGTCCAGGTGAGAGCCACCCTCTCCAAAGCTAAAAACACAGCATCAATGGGACCAGACGGTGTCCCGGGTTGCGTAATACATGAATTCCAAGAGGAACTAAACTCGCACATAAGGCTGCTGTTTAATCTTAGCCTTACTACAGGATACGTACCTAAAGAATGGCGTACAGCAACAGTGGTTCCACTCCACAAAGGAGGTGCTTCTACGGACCCTGGAAATTACCACCCCATAAGCTTGACGAGCTGGTCTGCAAAGCTATGGAGAGAATCATAATGGAACTCATAAATAAAGACATTGGGGACCTACAGACACTTGATCCTACCCAATTCGGCTTTGTTAAGGGCAGATCCTGCCTTTTGAACCTGGTTGACTTTTTTGAAACAGTCACTAAGGCCATTGATGAGGGTAAGGCAGTTCACACAGCCTACCTTGACCTTGCAAAAGCCTTCAACACAATACCCCACTCGGGCATCATAGACAAGCTCACCAGCTTAAATGTAAACCCATATGTGATAAGATGGGTTGCAAACTGGCTAAAGGACAGAACCCACAAGGTCAGAATTGCTGGAGCCATGTCAGACTCTAAGCCAGTCACAAGTGGTGTCCCACAGAGCTCGGTCCTGGGACCCCTCTTGTTCGGCATTTATTTTTCAGAAGTACAAGCAAACATAGGAGGATTGTGGCTGACAAAGTTCGCAGATGACTGCAAGCTGGGAGCCATAATCGATACTCCAGCGGACACTAGCATCCTTCAGAAAGGCCTCACAGAAATGGATAACTGGTGTCAGAGCCATGGCCTTAAACTGAACGCCAAAAAATGTATAGTTATACCCTTTGGGAAAAACAAAGTACCCACAAATTACCACATAGGTGGTAATCCATTAATTACGGAAGAAGTAATCAGGGACCCAAGTTGACAGTGACCTCTCATTTGACACCCACATTGCCAAGGTGGTTAGGAAGACCTTCTATATTGCCCACCTTATCATGAAAGGATTCACATCTAGATCAAGAGAGGTCATTGTGCCCCTATACTCTTCCCTTATCAGGCCCATGATTGAGTACAATGCCCCATTTGGTATGTACCTTACCCAGCACCTGCAGCAGTTAGAAAGACCCCAGAAGTACCTCACCAAGAGGATCAAGGGTCTGAAACATATGTCATATGCTGCCAGATTGAAGAAACTCCAGCTCTATTCAGTCGCATACCGCCTACTCAGAGGAGATCTATGCCTGACGTACAGGGCCATGTCCAATCTGGAATTAATGGACATGCTCCACCTGAAAAAATCCAAATCCACCAGAGCCACGAGAGCAAGAGACTTGAACCTCAACACAGAAATAAATAGGACATGCTGGAGGGACAGATTCATAACCCAGAGGCTCCCTACATTCTGGAACAGAATCCCAGTCCATGTTAGGCAGAGCCCCTCACTGACTCTCTTCAAGAGAAATCTTGACGAGTGGATGGGAGATCGTAGGTTTACCCCGGGGGTCATCTTGGTGTCACTTCTAGACAGAGGCACAGTAAACTAAACCCTAAATGGGCACAGTATTATCATTCCAGGGGGTGGCGGAAGCCACACACACTCTGGCTAGGCTTATAAATGCCCTAGGGCAGATAGCTTAGTATGAACCTATGAACCTATGAACTGGGTAGGGTCGAGTGTTTGGAGGTTTCCAATGTCTCTGTTAATGAGATCCATGATTATGTGCTCCATAGCCTTGCAGACCAAGCTAGTTAGGCTTACAGAGAAATAGTTCCCAGGGTCTGTTGTGGTTCCACCTTTGTGGAGTGGAATAACTGTTGCTGTGCGCCACTCTGTGGGCATGTAACCTGTAGAGAGGCTGAGTTTGGACAGTGTGTTTAGGTGAGGGGTTAGTTCATTTTTGAGCTCATGTAGGATGCAGCCTGGGACACCATCCGGTCCCATTGATGCTGTGTTTTTGGCTTTGGAGAGAGCTGTTTTAACCTGAGTGTCTGTGATTTCAGGGGCACTACATTCTTCTGGTATGGTTATGGGCACTTTTGGGGGTGAGAGGGGTGTGAAGTTTGTACTGAACCTGTCTGCCAGGATGTTGGCGATATCAGTCGGTTCAGTGTATTTTGTGCCATTCTTCACTAACCCCGAGCAGATCTGAGAATTGCCACTTAGATTCTTGACATAGCTAAAGAATGCCTTGTGGTTATCTTTGGAGTCCTTGGCAATTTTTCTTTTGAAGCTAGCTTTGGATGATTTTATGAGGGATAATAGTTTCTTGCTGATACTGATCAGGGATGTCTTCCCTTCCTGGGATTTTAATCTTTTCTGTAATAGTTTCCTCCTTCTATTGTATAGCTTGTTTATGGCAGGGGTCCACCAGACTGGTTTCCTTTTCTTGGAGGAGTGAGTCTTGTTTTTGCTTGGGGTAGCACAATCCATGCATTCTTGTAGGTGCCTGTAGAGTGCATTAGTAAAGGATTTTGCAGCTTGGGCAGCATTAACCTTTAGCCTGGGGGATATGAAACTTTCCACCTTGGTCTTAAGTAATGTGAAGTCTGCTTTTGAAAAGTTTTTCACTGTGGTTTCTTTGACTGGGGGTGGGGGTGGAATGTGGATATCCGGTGTAATTAGTTTATGGTCAGATCTAACCAGCGAGCGCCCATGTTAGTGATGACCAGGTCCAATATGTTGTCACCTCTGGTGGGGGTGCTGTCCAGTTGATCCAGGGCATTTGAGTTTATAAATTCAAGGAAATGTTAAGCAAGGGAGTTAGTACTTGAGTAGTTCTCCCAGTTAATGTTTTGATAATTGAAATAACCTAATATCAGGGTGTTTGGTAGGACCTTTATGTTTCCCAGTGTTTCCAGAAATGCAGAATGGGGGTCCTGGGACATGGTGGGTGATCTGTAGCAAGCTACAATTTGAATTGCAGTTCTGCCCATTGTTAGTTGCACATGGATGATCTCTGAAGCATCGTGCTGTGCCACTAAACTGGAGGTGAGGGTATCCTTGATGAATATGGATACGCCCCTGCCTTTTGTATTTCGGTCCGGGTTTTGTGGCCGAAATGTATGGTATGAGTTGTAGCCTGGTAGTGCTGGGGTGCTCTCTGAAACCTTAAACCAGGTTTCTGTTACTGCACATATATCAATTTTCTCTATACTGAGGAGTGCCTCGAGTGCATGCATTTTGAGTTTAGACTTCTGGCATTGAGTAGCATTACCCTCAGTTTTTTGTTACTTGTCCTATTTATGGCAGTGGGTTTGTCTTTTGAGCCTTGCCTAAAAAAGGCAGTATGGGGGTGGCAAGAGCCTTGGCCAGTATTCAAAAGCCTAAGGGTGACAGGTGCAAGCTGTCTCTAGCGAAGCAGCATGGCTTGTTGAGCATGTCATCCCAGGCTGACAGACACTGGATCCCCTTTGAATGACACCAGAAGCTTAGCCAGTTGTTGAAATTGATAATTTTTTATTTCTACCATGGTATCATTCTTGGTGAGGGCAGGATGCTACTCAGGGTCAGGGTAATACCGGCCTGTGCTATGTGATCAGAAAGCTCTTCCATGTCTCTTTTCAAGTAGTCCAGGGAGGTACGGCTCAGGTCATTCATGCCAACATGGACAATGGCAAAGTCGTATTTGTACTTGTTCTGGAGTGACCTGAGAGCTTGTGTTATGTGGCGGATCCTGGCACCCGACAGGCAGCTAACAGTAACCTTCTCCTTGTTCAGCCTAGTGAGTGGACGTCAGTGTGCCTGACTATTGAGTCACCTATTACTAGTGTGTTGGGTATGTTATTTTGCCTTAAGGGCTATGATTGCGTGGCACACTGGTTTTGTAAAGTATGTATTTCATGGTTTGTGTTGGGGGGGGTGGAGGTTGCTTGGATGTCTGCTTTGGAGGTCTTTGTTGCATTTGCAGATTTTTATTTAGAACCTCCAAGTATGTTTTCATGTATTTATGTGTGTTTTTTACTGGTGCTGGTTTCATAGGTCTATGTGAGACTGGTGGTGTGATGTAAGTAATTCCCTTCTCCTTTTGACTGTCTGGTCCAGTCTTGGGTTGAGAGAGCTTAGCCTCCAGTTTGGCTGTAAAATTGCATCTCCACACCGAAGTATACCCCTCACTGGTGAGATCAGACCATAAACTAATCTCACTGGAAATCCACATCCCGCTCCCACCCCCAGCACAAAAGACCACAGTGAGAAACTTCTCAAAAGCTGACTTCACACTTCTTAAGACTGAAGTGGTATCCTTCAAGGCCCCTGGGCCAGTGGAAACCACAGCCCACACTGCTGAATCCTTTATAAACGCCTTCTACGGACACCTTCAAGAATGCATGGATCATGCAATCCCAAATAAAACCAAGACCCTTTCCCCCAAAGGCAGGCATCCTGTCTGGTGGAGCCCAGCCATAAACAAACTTTACAACAGGAGGAGGAAGCTACTACAGGACAGAGCAAAATCCCAAAAAGGGAAGGCATCTCTGATCAGTACTAGCAAAAAACTACGATCACTCATAAAATCATCCAAGGCCAACTTTGAGAGAAAAATCGCAAAAGACACTAAAGATAATCACAAGGCCTTCTTTAGTTATGTTAGAAACCTGGGTAGAAACTCCCAGATATGCTCAGAGTTAGTTAAAATGACAAAAATACACTGAACCCACAGATATTGCCAACATACTGGCAGACAGGTTCAGTGCAAATTCCCCCCCCCTCCCCCCCAAAAGGAGAAATATCTATCCCAGCTGAATGTAGCCTCCCTGACATCACAGATGTCCAGGTGAGAGCCACCCTCTCCAAAGCTAAAAACAGAGCATCAATGGGACCAGACGGTGTCCCGGGTTGTGTGCTACATGAATTCCAAGAGGAACTAAACTTGCACATAAGGCTGCTGTTTAATCTTAGCCTTACTACAGGATACGTACCTAAAGAATGGCGTACAGCAACAGTGGTTCCACTTCACAAAGGAGGTGCTTCTACAGACCCTGGAAATTATCACCCCATAAGCTTGACGAGCCTGGTCTGCAAAGCTATGGAGAGGATCATAATGGAACTCATAAATAAAGACATTGGGGACCTACAGACACTTGATCCTACCCAATTCGGCTTTGTTAAGGGCAGATCCTGCCTTTTGAACCTGGTTGACTTTTTTGAAACAGTCACTAAGGCCATTGATGAGGGTAAGGCAGTTCATACAGCCTACCTTGACCTTGCAAAAGCCTTCGACACAATAACCCACTCGGGCATCATAGACAAGCTCACCAGCTTAAATGTAAACCAATATGTGATAAGATGGGTTGCAAACTGGCTAAAGGACAGAACCCAAAAGGTCAGAATTGCTGGAGCCATGTCAGACTCTAAGCCAGTCACAAGTGGTGTCCCACAGGGCTCGGTCCTGGGACCCCTCTTTTTCGGCATTTATTTTTCAGAAGTACAAGCAAACATAGGAGGATTGTGGCTGACAAAGTTCGCAGATGACTGCAAGCTGGGAGCCATAATCGATACTCCAGCGGACACTAGCATCCTTCAGGAAGGCCTCACAGAAACGGATAACTGGTGTCAGAGCCATGGCCTTAAACTGAACGCCAAAAAATGTATAGTTATACCCTTTGGGAAAAACAAAATACCCACAAATTACCACATAGGTGGTAATTCATTAATTATGGAAGAAGTAATCAGGGACCCAAGTTGACAGTGACCTCTCATTTGACACCCACATTGCCAAGGTGGTTAGGAAGACCTTCTATATTGCCCACCTTATCATGAAAGGATTCACATCTAGATCAAGAGAGGTCATTGAGCCCCTATACTCTTCCCTTATCAGGCCCATGATTGAGTACAATGCCCCATTTGGCATGTACCTTACCCGGCACCTGCAGCAGTTAGAAAGACCCCAGAAGTACCTCACCAAGAGGATCAAGGGTCTGAAACATATGTCATATGCTGCCAGATTGTAGAAACTCCAGCTCTATTCAGTCGCATACCACCTACTAAGAGGAGATCTATGCCTGACATACAAGGCCATGTCCAATCTGGAATTAATGGACATGCTCCACCTGAAAAAATCCAAATCCACCAGAGCCACGAGAGCGAGAGACTTGAACCTCAACACAGAAATAAATAGGACATGCTGGAGGGACAGATTCATAACCCAGAGGCTCCCTACACTCTGGAACAGAATCCCAGTCCATGTTAGGCAGAGCCCCTCACTGACTCTCTTCAAGAGAAATCTTGACGAGTGGATGGGAGATCATAGGTTTACCCCGGGGGTCATCTCGGTGTCACTTCTAGACAGAGGCACAGTAAACTAAACCCTAAATGGGCACAGTATTATCATTCCAGGGGGTGGCGGAAGCCACACACACTCTGGCTAGGCTTATAAATGCCCTAGGGCAGATAGCTTAGTATGAACCTATGAACCTATGAACCTATGAACTGGGTAGGGTCAAGTGTTTGGAGGTTTCCAATGTCTCTGTTAATGAGATCCATGATTATGTGCTCCATAGCCTTGCAGACCAAGCTAGTAAGGCTTACAGAGAAATAGTTCCCAGGGTATGTTGTGGTTCCACCTTTGTGGAGTGGAATAACTGTTGCTGTGCACCACTCTGTGGGCATGTAACCTGTAGAGAGGCTGAGTTTGGACAGTATATTTAGGTGAGGGGTTAATTCATTTTTGAGCTCATGTAGGATGCAGCCTGGGACACCATCCGGTCCCATTGATGCTGTGTTTTTGGCTTTGGAGAGAGCTGTTTTAACCTCAGTGTCTGTGATTTCAGGGGCACTACATTCTTCTGGTATGGTTATGGGCACTTTTGGGGGTGAGAGGGGTGTGAAGTTTGCACTGAACCTGTCTGCCAGGAAGTTGGCGATATCAGTCGGTTCAGTGTATTTTGTGCCATTCTTCACTAACCCCAAGCAGATCTGAAAATTGCCACTTAGATTCTTGACATAGCTAAAGAATGCCTTGTGGTTATCTTTGGAGTCCTTGGCCATTTTTCTTTTGAAGCCAGCTTTGGATGATTTTATGAGGGATAATAGTTTCTTGCTGATACTGATCAGGGATGTCTTCCCTTCCTGGGATTTTAATCTTTTCTGTAATAGTTTCCTCCTTCTATTGTATAGCTTGTTTATGGCAGGGGTCCACCAGACTGGTTTCCTTTTCTTGGAAGAGTGAGTCTTGTTTTTGCTTGGGATAGCACAATCCATGCATTCTTGTAGGTGCCCGTAGGGTGCATTAGTAAAGGATTTTGCAGCTTGGGCAGCATTAACCTTTAGCCTGGGGGATATGAAACTTTCCACCTTGGTCTTAAGTAATGTGAAGTCTGCTTTTGAAAAGTTTTTCACTGTGGTTTCTTTGACTGGGGTGGGGTGGAATGTGGATATCCGGTGTAATTAGTTTATGGTCAGATCTAACCAGCGGCGCCCATGTTAGTGATGACCAGGTCCAATATGTTGTCACCTCTGGTGGGGTGCTGTCCAGTTGATCCAGGGCATTTGAGTTTATAAATTCAAGGAAATGTTAAGCAAGGGAGTTAGTACTTGAGTAGTTCTCCCAGTTAATGTTTTGATAATTGAAATAACCTAATATCAGGGTGTTTGGTAGGACCTTTATGTTTCCCAGTGTTTCCAGAAATGCAGAATGGGGGTCCTGGGACATGGTGGGTGATCTGTAGCAAGCTACAATTTGAATTGCAGTTCTGCCCATTGTTAGTTGCACATGGATGATCTCTGAAGCATCGTGCTGTGCCACTAAACTGGAGGTGAGGTATCCTTGATGAATATGGATACGCCTGCCTTTTGTATTTCGGTCCGGGTTTGTGGCGAAATGTATGGTATGAGTTGTAGCCTGGTAGTGCTGGGGTGCTCTCTGAAACCTTAAACCAGGTTTCTGTTACTGCACATATATCAATTTTCTCTATACTGAGGAGTGCCTCGAGTGCATGCATTTTGAGTTTAAACTTCTGGCATTGAGTAGCATTACCCTCAGTTTTTTGTTACTTGTCCTATTTATGGCAGTGGGTTTGTCTTTTGAGCCTTGCCTAAAAAAGGCAGTATGGGGGTGGCAAGAGCCTTGGCCAGTATTCGAAAGCCTAAGGGTGACAGGTGCAAGCTGTCTCTAGCGAAGCAGCGTGGCTTGTTGAGCATGTCATCCCAGGCTGACAGACACTGGATCCCCTTTGAATGACACCAGAAGCTTAGCCAGTTGTTGAAATTGATCATTTTTTATTTCTACCATGGTATCATTCTTGGTGAGGGCAGGATGCTACTCAGGGTCAGGGTAATACCGGTCTGTGCTACGTGATCAGAAAGCTCTTCCATGTCTCTTTTCAAGTAGTCCAGGGAGGTACGGCTCAGGTCATTCATGCCAACATGGACAATGGCAAAGTCATATTTGTACTTGTTCTGGAGTGACTTGAGAGCTTGTGTTATGTGGCGGATCCTGGCACCCGACAGGCAGCTAACAGTAACCTTCTCCTTGTTCAGCCTAGTGAGTGGACGTCAGTGTGCCTGACTATAGAGTCACCTATTACTAGTGTGTTGGGTATGTTATTTTGCCTTAAGGGCTATGATTGCGTGGCACACTGGTTTTGTAAAGTATGTATTTCATGGTTTGTGTTGGGGGTGGAGGTTGCTTGGATGTCTGCTTTGGAGGTCTTTGTTGCATTTGCAGATTTTTATTTAGAACTTCCAAGTATGTTTTCATGTATTTATGTGTGTTTTTTGCCGGTGCTGGTTTCATAGGTCTATGTGAGACTGGTGGTGTGATGCAAGTAATTCCCTTCTCCTTTTGACTGTCTGGTCCAGTCTTGGGTTGAGAGAGCTTAGCCTCCAGTTTGGCTGTAAAATTGCATCTCTTGCATGTATTAGTGTTTGATGGTAGGAGGAGAGGGATGCCTGTGTACATGAGGCAGTTGTAACATTGCCTCAAAATGCCCAGATTCACCAGTTGGACCAGAGAGTACACCTGAAACTGCCCTTTGGACATGCCTGGATAGGTACAGTGAGCTGTTTTACTGATTGGCTGGTAAGGCTGAATACAAAGCCTTGTCCTTCTCTACAGTATAGTGGGGTCTAGTGCTAAGGTTTATTAGTGCTTGCTATGAGTTTTGAGCAAGTGCCAGGCTGAGAAGTGAATGGTTTGAGTGCTTAAGTTGAAAGTTTGTCTAGTTCCAAGGGAAAAATTGAACAGTAGACTTTGTGGAGCCAGTAATTGTTATACCCTAGCTAACCGGCGCTGCCTGGCATGCAAAATCGTGCTAATGTGTGATTTATAGCTGGGAAATGAAAGAGATAGAAAATAGTCCAAAATGGCCAATAAACTACTAATTTCTGGGCTGAAACCACTCCTCCAGGGACAGATAGGCTGCTCAAAGCTACCCTCTCTCACAGGTGAACAGAGACAATTCCTTCTATCCACGTAAGGTATAGGCAAACACAGAAACTTGTAACACAGCCCTGAATTCAGCACTAACCTGAAAACTGGACTATACCAGCTTAGAAAGGCAGGAAAACAAGTTTTTTTTCAGAAATTAAAGCAGATACAATAAAAAATAAACACTTTAAATGCACAGAAATGGCTATCACACTTGAGTGTGCAGCCTGCAACAGTTAAACAGGTAATTTAAACACAAAAACAACTTTGTTAAAGTGCAGACAGTAAAATAAGTACAATATGAAGCTGAAACAAGCTTTTTAAATCACAGAAGCTCAAAAAAATCGGCATTTTAGGCGGAATTAGCTAAAGGCAGCAAGAAAATGCAGAAAAATTATACTTAATCACTCCAAAGTGTCTCTTTTGTCTCTCTGCTGATGTAGAACTCTACAGGGCACCAGGCAGGAGCTTGCTGAGCTGTATACAAGCACAAAAACCTTGCAAATTGGGTTTTATAGCAGGGAAATGAAAGAGATACAAATTACCCCAAAATGGCCAATAAACTGCTAATTTCTGGGCTGAAAACTCTCCTCCAGGGACAGATAGGCTGCTTAAAGCTCCCCTCTCTCACAGGTGAACAGATACACTTCTTTCTATCAAATTAAGGTATGGGCAAACACAGAAACTTGTAACACAGCCCTAAATTCAGCACTAACCTGAAAACTGGATATATGTATGTATATATATATATATATATATATATATATATATATATATATATATATATATATATATATATATATATATATATTTTTTTCCAGAAAATAAAGCAGATACAATAAAAAAAACACTTTAAATGCACAGAAATGGCTATCACACTTGAGTGTGTGGTCTAGAACAGTTAAACGTGTAATTTAAACACAAAAACAACTTTGTTAAAGTGCAGGCAGTAAAATAAGTACATTCATAGGTGCATAGGTTCATGGGAGGTTGCTAAGCTGTTGGCCCTAGGGCCTTTATAAGTTTAACCATGTTATACCCTTGTTCCATTACTGACCAAGTTTTATGGTCTATATGTGCAGCGTGAGTCTATGATGAGCATACTTATTCCCACAGGATAAGTCAGTACGGTACTATGATAATTATGGGGAGGAAAAAATGGGCTTATATTCGTGCCCTCTACAGATTGCCAAGCCATGCAGTGACCTACAGGAAGAAACATGTAAAACACAGGCATCAGACACATGCTTTACTGTGTGTCAATGAGGAATACGCACACAGCACCATTACATGTGGAATAGGAATGTGCAGACACCACTACATACTAAAGGGAATGGGACAGTTATGGCATTCTTGGATAGCCATGCCTGTACAGTCATGTGTTTGTTGTGGGAGTAGCACAGCAATGCAGTGACACAATGCATAAAACAGCCAGTATGTCTGCTTATTTTTGTAAGTCAATCACACTTTGTTGAGTGTGCACTGTATTGAGGGGAAAGGAATGGGGAGAGCTAGTGAAATACCTTACAACACCTCATAAATTCCAGGTAGATGGTGACACCGAGGTATAATGCAATGCCATATCTCTCTCCTCAACAGAGGAGAGAAGGATAAACTAGGAGGTATACAGGTATACCACACAACCATATATATATATATATATATATATATATATATATAAGTACATGTAAAATAAATGTGATACACTTTCAGAACATAATGAACACCTGTTTTTAGCTGTGGTACTGGTGATGACTCATAACAACCTGAAGATTTTAACTGGAATTTTTATTTGCTCTTAAAGTATTGCATTTTGTAGTGACTGGAACAATTAGAGCTTCAAAACTGAAAGATCACATCCTGCTTCTCTTTAGCTGAATGTTAGGAAGCTCTCTACTTGTACAACGTAGTTAGTTAGTTAGTTAGTTAGTTAGTTAGTTAGTTAGTAAGAAAAAAACAGAACACATTCAAAAACAGAGTAATAACAGAAGGTGGACTGTAGAGTGGATGTTTTTTAATAGTGTTTAAAATGTTGTAATGTACCTTCAAAATTTGCATCCCATTAATACATAAAGGTGTTGGTATTTAATAAACACTGACAAACATAGTTAAAGACTGAATTTTGACTTCACATGCTATTTACAGCCATGTTACTCAGTCACATTTCAAATATACTAATGAGCATGTTCCATCAAATACTCATTCACTTATTGACCACAGAAAAGGTAGTGAACTAAAAGGCTACACACTTCTGAGTTATTTATTCCACTGCCACTATGAAAAGAAATTGTAATACACAACCTTAATTTTCTGAATGCTGGCTTAAAACATCAATCAGATGCTCCTTGATTGTCTTCTTTTGCTAAAAAGCAATGTTTTATAGCATAATACTGAAAATATAGTATTACATTTGTCCTAAAAATTGGCATTTTGCCAGGTGTGTTCATTACAAGAGTCACTGGTTTTACAGGCATTAAATAATGGCAATTAGTGCAGTCTGAGTGCATTTTATTAATCACAATACATGCACTTTACATCCACCCCTAAATTAAACATGTATAATGGCAACTTCCAAACAAAATCACAGTTGATGATTGTGCAAACAAGAAGCTGTGAGCTATAGCATTAAATATAATTTAAATGTGCGATCTTACTTTTTGTACTACTGCCTTGAAAAGTGCATGACAAATCTTGTGCTTGTCAAACTGACCTGAAATTGAAATTTTTAAGGAGTTCCATACTAATTTGAGGCATATATATGAAGTTTTTTTTCCTTCACTAACAACTTGATCAGCTGTCTCTCACTCATAAATGTTCTTTTTTACATCCCCTTAAATTATCCTGATATGCTTCAAAAACCTATTGGTTATCATTTTTTTCTAAAAACAATTCATGGTTTTACTTCTAAAATTTCTTCAGGTCACACGTTCACTGTATGGTATAAGTATAATTTACTTCACTAATTTACCTAAACAAGCAAGTGTGTGTGTGTGTGTGTGTGTGTGTGTGTGTGTGTGTGTGTGTGTGTGTGTGTGTGTGTGTGTGTGTGTGTCTGTATGCGTGAGTGTGTGTGTGTGTGTCGGGAAGCACTGCAAAGTGCAAGTTCTTCTAACTCTGTTTTTTTTTAGACTGACATCAATACTGAAGCAAGAGATATAGTAACTAAATAATGTTACTACAAAATGAGCAAATGAGTTAGTTAATACCTCAATATACTTGTGATAATCTTTGTATGTTTGCCTGTAAGTCATACTGTTGACCAAATAATGCATCTGTTAACCCAGTCTAGTGAAATACTCTGCATGTTTGTCTTTATACTTTATTAAATCTGTACTGTTGTTGCCTATGATTATGTTCAGCTCTGTATATTTGACTGTGTCTGTTATTAATTCTATAATTTTGTCTTTTTTGCCCTGGTTGGAGCCAAAAAGGGGATTTGGACCAACCCCCCTGCCCAGTAAAAAACATAGAGCATTAAGAATGAATCGTCAATCATAACTGACTTGTTATGTAGTCGAGACATGGATGCAAGACATTCACTTTGAGAGGTGAATCTTGGCATCCATGTCAAGAACACATAATAAAGGCTTATGATAGGAGACTGAATCGTAATTGTTTGTAGTGCGTATCTGCTCCATGTACTACTAGTCACATGAAAAAAAGTTAATAAGTGTTTTGCAGGCTTTCAAAAACAGTAAAGCACTTAGTGACCTCTGTAACAATAGGAACTGCAGCCAGTCATATGAGAAACAGGGCAGTGGCTGTATGACTTGTGCCAGGACAGCTAGCTGGAATTTTGTAAATAATTATATGTCATATGTATATCAAATTGATTTGTACAGATTATTGTGCTGAAAATGTATATATATATATATATATATATATATATATATATATATATATATATATATATATATATATATATATATATATATATATATATTATACCCTGGGCAGAAGGGGGCACAACAGAAAAATCTGGCATTACCAGCACAGACAGCAGGCAGAAACAAATCTGTTTTTTATTCTGCTGTTGTCATTTGCTGGTCAATACTGGCAAGTTTAACTGCCCAGCATGATCCCCGATTTTAACAACTGAAGCAGAGAGTGCTTACTATTTGTCTTTTTCTAGATACTGGAGTGTAATCACCATGTTCCATGCAATACAAAAATTGGTAAGTACCCTTAAGTCTCACTTTGCAGCACTTTATAACTGCAGGATCTTTTTGCTGATTTTTATGCATAATCAGCAAGTCCAGTGTGTTTTATGTAATTCCTTATTGTAAATGAAGGCCTGTATCAAGACTTGTCATACTGATAAGGAACTGAAAAGACTTACTGTGTTAAGAGTATTTCCAACAGAAATAAAACATGTTACTTTAGTGTCACTTTCCTTTAAAATGTGTGTAAAAACATTGTTCTGAAAGTCTGTCTTCCATTAAAGGAGATAAGAAACATATTTGGGATAATCCCAGCACATTTATAAATATATCACTGGGTAAATAAGATCCATTTTTACACAAAACTGACATGATTGTCAGCACTTACATTCCAAAAGCAACAAAAATGTTATCTTAGAGGCAATCAGATTTCTGGATGATGGTTGTCGATAATTCTAGAAGCTGTTGTGGTCAAGGGTTTTGGGAGCCTTGAGAAAGATAGTCATCTGGGTGCCCTTATAGGTGTAAGTATGATTATCTAGAATAAAAAAATATACCATAGGCTTTGTAAAATTTGTGGTGCTGTAGTTTGCTCTCAGCTAATTGCACTGCTGTGGATAGATTCTGGAATGTGTAACATTTTAGACAGTGTGTATACTGCAAAGAAGTGATATACAATGTCCAGGGGTTGCCCTAAAGTGTTGCAACTGTAAATTAGTAAGCAGTCAGTCATGAAATGTGCATCTATAGGAAGCTAGTCAACTTATTTGGAAGTTTATAAAGTCTTAGGCAAAACTTAAAACCCTCAAAGAACATCTACAGTTAATTCACCCCACTATATGCACAAATGAGAGTAAGATATTGCATTAATAACATGGGCTCTGTTAAAATGAAAGAACAGATGATTAAAAAAAGGCAAGTCCAGCAGGAATAAATGTCAGTGTTATTTTTCATAAAAACACTACATCTGTGGTTGAATGGTTTTAGCACTCTTAATACATCTATATATATTATAGTACTTTCACATCAGTCTTAACATCCCTTTGATAATGAGATTGATCTTCAAGAACACATATTTTGGATGCAAAGATATGGTAAAATTAACCCTAAATACTGCAAACAGAACATATGTGCCTCTACATACACACACACACACACACACACACACACACACACACACACACACACACACACACATATCCTCATGCTCGCTTTTTTTGCAGATTCAGAGTCATTACCAACATGGTATGCCTTTAATTCTTGTCTTTTGTTATGCACATAGAAAAGCACCAATATTAAAGAATTAGTTAAATTAATGACTCCACATACTTGTGCACACACACACACACACACACACACACACACACACACACACACACACACACACACATTTATACTTCTGCTATCACAAAATAATATAATTTCACAAAATAGCATGAAATTAAAGGAGGCAACCATTACAAACGATATAAACACAATACTGTCTGTAACCTTCTGATGTCCTACAGAACAAGTGAACAGGGTATGAACTGATGGGCGACAGTGCCTGCTGAGAAGAGAAGCATGCACTCCCCTTCCTTTATTCCTGTGGTTGTTTCTTGCCATTTGTTGTTGACCACAGTGTACAGAAACTTGTAACAACAGTATATGGCAGCACAACTAAAACCTACCACACAAAACAATATTAAATCAGACTTACAATATACAATAACACGACAAGAACAATCATCAGCTGTGATTTACCATTAATAGACCTATTCTTGTGCAGGTAAAGAAGCTTTTTTTATTTCTTAGAAGATCCATGGATAAATACTAAATTATCAGTCTACAGGCAATTGTAAGATTACGTCAGAATCAAACCATGTACCAAGGCACTGTGAGGTAGGATCTTAACCATTACGTTAACCCCTCTTCTATTTTTTCTTTAGTAGTATTACAGTCTAAGACCTGCTTTACTCACCTAATTTGTAATTCAGTGTGATGATCTAATGAACCTTTCTTTCACTTACAGTCATGTTTATGCTGGGTTCTGTAGTTGTTTGCAACCTCTCACAACTCTTTAAGACAAAAAATTATACAAAAAAGTTTTAGAAAGCATTAGATATAAAAAGTTTTGTGGTTTCCTGCTATAAATGAAGGCTTACATTGTGTTGATAGTTAACTATTTTAGTCACTACTGTAAGTATGTTTTTTTTGCAGACTTTGAGATTTAGAAAAGCTGAAGCATGCTGCTTGCCTTTGTCATCTTGTTAGCCTGCCACTCCCAAGAGACATCCATTCAACATAATAATGTCATACTCATCTTCACGTTGTGTCAGCTTGGCAGCAGTCTCTTACAAAAAAAGTGTCTTTAATTAGGGCACTGCCAGCTGCTGCTGAAATTTTGCTCCCATGGCAATGAGGCCTAGCGAGACAACAGAATCCCATCTTGCAAAAGACAAAATTCTGGGAAAACTATGCAATTAGGTGGTCTTTCTTTCCTCTGTTCTATTATGTCATGTCACTTAGCTAACATTTTAGGCATAGAGGGTATAACAGCACATTTGCAATGTTGCAGTAGAATAGGGAAATAGATTTGTTAACCTCAAGTTTACCTTACAGGTTAGAAATGTAGACTGTATGGAAATGAGACATAATTTCTAGACATAAAAATCACTTTGAAATTTGGGAATTGCTAATCCCACTGTCAAACGTTATAGATGGGTTTACAGAATTAAATTTGAAGGTGTACTATAAATAATGTCCCTAGTTTTAGGCAACTGATTTCCCTTGACTTTTTGGGCATCATTTAACCATTCAAGTACGTCTCTGTATTCAGCCAGGAGCTTTTGTTTAGCTAATTGTTTGATCTTTTCCATAACCTGGACAGATATGAAATATATGATAATGTAAGGATAATAAACATTTTATAGCAGTCAGAAATATTTGGCTGACTGGCTTACTTTCAGTTTTAATTCACTTTGTTGGTCAGCAGCTCCAGACAACTTTTTGTTAAAGGTGTCCAGAAATCTGTTACCTGGTCAACAGACTTGATCATCCAAGAAAGTGAAGTTTATTGGAATCAAGCCAGATATGTTAGACACAAGTGATTTAAAAGTTGCCTTCACCACTATGCTACAGCATCATTCAATGCTACCCATTGTTTTTTATAAGAGGCTCTCCAAGATGATACAAAATACAAATGTGTGTTTCTCAGAATGTCAGTGTATTTGTTGTCTGCTTTTTACCCAGTAATACAAGTTAACTGAAACATCTGGCAATACTACCTTTCATGTAACAATCATATTGCTTACATCCTGATATTAAATGCTTTGAAGCAGGTGTTCTGATGAAAATCTTGGCAACACCTCAGCATTCACCAGTTAAACTGGCAGGTATCCACTAACTTCCAAGTGGATCATTAAAATATTGTTGGCATTTCCAAATCCGGTGTACATTTTGACATAGACTCAGTTTGTGGTTTCCTTGATACTGATTTTGTGTTGGTCTAATGCTTTCACCCAGCATCTGTGTCTAAATGCTGTCATAAGCAAAAGGAAATGCACTCTGAGATGGCTGTCTTGAAGGAAACAAGATGCCCGTTCTGAACACATTTCTGTTTACATGACCAGAAGAAGACTAACGTGACGATTACCTATCCATTTGTCAATCCTACTATGTATTTCTCACTCACTTGAAGAGGTATGTGATAAGATTAAAAAAAAGCCTACCTATCAATATCAACCAGAAGAAACAGTCAACAGTTTGAAGACAACGAAAAATAAAGGTGGTAGGTATCCAGGATTATTACACACTCACCTTAAGTAGGATATTATTATAGTATTCAAAAACTGATGTAACATTCTTCTTTGTATCTCCTGTCAAGCTGTCCACATACCACAAACAGTATATGGGTATTAGAGGATGACATGAAGCACAGTGCACAAATCTGTGACATAAACTCAACATCATCAAAGCTGTAAGTCAGTAATCAGTGCCAGATTTGTTATGGAGCTAAATCGAAGAGTTAAAGACAAAGTAAAGTGGTATGCATGAATTTTATTTTAATGCCTACTTAGGAATAAGATGTGACGTGCATAAAGACTGGCACTCCACTTGTTTAAGCTAAAAAAAATTAAGGAATTTATAAACAGTACCATTAGTTGAGCTAAGGGAAAGGACATGGCTTCATGGTCAAGGGGGTTCCATGCCTTCGCAAGGAAACAATGGACAAGACATGCCAGCATTAGTGTAGTACAGTGGCTGTACTGTAACAGATTTTAGGGAGGAATTTTGTAGTCTAATAAACAAACAGGTGCTGTACTGCAGTCAAAGCTGACTATTGCTTCCTTTACCAGTGCACATGTGCCACCAGTATTGATTATGAATAAAGAAAATTGAAAGAAATAGAAATGAACTATGGTCTTACCTCTCAACTATCCAGATTTTTGCAGAATGTTCAAATTTTTGCTTCATGTTTTGGTCTGCTCCTCATAAAATGTATAGTTTTTTGGCAAATCACTGTGGATCAAAGCCACTAAATATATATATATATATATATATATATATATATATATATATATATATATATTTATTTATTTATTTATTTATAATTAATGCCTAAGCTAAAAAAAAAAAACGAATAAAATACCTTCATAATATTTATGAGTTGTGACTATCATATAATAATAAGGAAATGCATTTGTTGAAATTACTATATAAAATATTATGGAAGGTGTTGCTTTGCCCAGGATCTTTTCTCAAAATTTATGTAAGACGTGGATTTAACATTTTCAATGAATCAAGCATGATGAGATACCCAGACTGTGAATAAATTAATTCAGATGGTTAGAGGACAAGAAACAGAATTAAAGGCTAGGATTTTAAAATAATTAATAACCTGGGAAAAGGAATTAAAAAGTCTACAGTTATAAAAAAATAAGAGTATGATACTGAAGAAGTTTAAAACATTATTTGAAGAAAAATGTCATAATTAGCAAAGCTTATATTAGGCATGTAAGAAAGGTGATTAAAATATGAGTTTTACAAAGAGAAAGATATTTAAAAATCATCCTTTTCTGTTTTCTTTGTTATAATGTTATGCAAAGATAATAACGGAATATTTGACAATATACACTTATAGAATATATCTACACAATTCAAACTTGAAATTCATGATGAGCATTTATGCAGAAATAGATAAGCCAATGTAAATATTTTTTAAATGCATCCTTTGTTAAATGAAGTCATTAATGTGGCACATTTGGTGGTGAAATGTCCTTTTAATGAGTATTAAAGTATTTACAAGAATAAACAATAGTTTGGCTACAATGCTTTGATGATAAAAAAGATCCTGTAGCTTTAAATATGCATATATGTTTTGTGGATATGTAGTATAGCTTGGTGTCTTCAAAAATTTATATACCCATGCTTTGAGTTTGAAGTGTCAGTTGAAAAAGTAGTGATTTAGCTGTTAACTGCCTTCCTGCCATTTTATGAGTTATTAAAATTGTAATTGAAATGTTGGTTTCTAGTGCCATTATGTGTAACATACTAAAACATAGTTGTTTTTTTTCCTCAAAATAAAGTTGTTTCACTGAATATCAGCCTTACAGCTCAAAGAACAGGAATTTTACTGAAAATAACCATGTTTAACCCATCAGAACTGTTAGCTCTTCATGAACCCATTTACATGACCATCACAGGGGCAAAGATTGACATTTTTGCACTGAAACCAAACTGGATAAAAAAAACTTAAACTACTTCTGCTAACCTCTTTATGCTATGGCAAACCGATAAAAACTGTTTAAACTTAATTTTTGTATTCTGAGGGATAGAATGTTAATATACATCAGTAAGCTCAATAAAAATGTTGTGCCAAAGACAAATATCGATCATGAAAGGGCATACTTTCATAGATGTGTCCAACCTTAAGGAGAGTTAATTGAAGCTTTTGTCAGGAGCTTATATTTACTGTTTGAAATTTGTGAGTTTGACCAGGCAAATGATGAACAAATTAGAAACAGAAATGTTTTGGGGCTGCATGATACTGAAGCTTCTCAAAATTTAAAGTTAGAAGTAAATTTAACTTTGAAAAAGACAATTCAAACTGCAGGAGGAACTGAATTTGTAATGAGACAAAACGCTAAAATGAATACAGCAAATGATGTGTGAGGCAGAATGCAAAGAAAAGCATGCTAGTCAAAGTATATGAAAGCACCATCTCACTTTTGAAATGGCAGGAAGGCCTCACAATGCCAAGTCCAAACAAGTCAAAGGAAAAAAAAACAAATTTATAGGAGAAGAGTGAATATTGAACATCTGTCTTCTCCTTTAAACTTATCTCCTCCATATACCTTGATGTGATGGGCAAGTTACCCATTGCACAATAATAAAACTAACAACACCAGGATCATCATACCTTGGAGAAAAGCAGATATTCGGGGAAATAGCAATCTCAGACCTAATATATGTAAGTCCAGATTTTTAGCCATTCTGTCTCTGCATTATGGTACTCAGTTTTATGAGTTCCAAAATTTCACATGGTTACTGTATCCATGAGAAGCAGGCAGAGTGCAGGCTTGAAAAATGCAAAAGATGAAACCATTTGCATGCTGAGTCAGATCAATGTGTTGCATGCAGCTAAAAGTCTAAGAAATGCAACAAGGTGTGTCAGCTTATTGTCATTTGTCAAATTATACTATTAAAAGAAATAAACAGTGAGAATAAAAGTGGTGAAGATGCTCTGAAAGCATTTTCCAAAATTCAGTGACTGTTTTCCAAAATTCAGTCACCAGATGTCAAGTCAGACTCCTGATTCATGGAATTCCAGTAATCTTTGAAACTGATTCAGGGACTGATAATACCGTAGTATCCCATTTTACTTGTATTAACATCTCAAAGCGTCCCCAATCAAACGAAACAGAAATGTAAATACATGGCCCCACAGGCAAATTCATGTGCATTGGTGGATTTCAAGCCACATGTGATTAGAAGGGGCACAAGTGTGAGTTCTGGGTCTATATGCTATAAGGTCCTTACATAAATAATCTGCTTAATAGAACTGTGACATCTGAGTTGAGCTGCTTGCCAGAACAAATAGCATTAATTTGGATATGTTCAGGGAAGTAGGTCTGCTTAACTGTGAGCCAGTAAAGATTAAGTTCAAGCCAGATGCAGTCCCATATCTCTTGACCCCACCCAGATAAGTATATTTTCCAAGTCTCTCCAAGTTAAAAGCAGAACTCAGGTATATGATCTTGGTGTGACTAAAAGTGTAACTAAACCAAGAGAATGTTGTGCTCCAGTAGTCCCAGTTATCACAAGGAACGGCAATGTAGGAATGTGTACTGACTTAAAAAGTTAATTGATGCAGTTATAAGAGAGAGAAAGAGGTTTATTCTACATGCCCTAGAAGATATTTCACCTATGTTAGCTGATGTCAGATTGCTTTTCACATTCGATGCTTCAAGTGAGTTTTGTCAGATACTACTAGAGGTAGCCAAAGATTAACAACATTTATTACATCAACTGAAAAGTTTTGCTTTAACAGTCTGCCATTTTTATAACTTCATCCCAGAAATATTTCAATGTGAGATGAGCAATCTGTTGAAAGAACATGAAGGTGTTATGGTTTCAGATCTATAACTAGGGAGGAGCCAAGGGCGGGGCTGCTGCAGGCACATGTCATTAATAGATATGATTGTACATGCTGATTGAGTGGGTGTACAGTACTAGCATTGCTTTATGAAGGTGTGAGTATATTGTGGCTGCATAAATGAATACTAGTACTGCATTTTTGTCACAACTGAAGTGTGGTAATTTAATTATAGCAAGCTGCTTATTGTGCTTGTAGCAAACAGCTTGCTATAGGTTTAGAGTAGAACAGATGGTTTATTTAATTAATTTTAGTCTCTATGTTTGAGAAGGCCTTTTTTGGACTTCAGCTGGTTCTGTGTGATTGCCATGGGTGACATCTTAGTGTTTGGTCCTGATAAAGATATACATGGCATGAGTTTGAAGGCAGTGCTTTAAAACATTAAAACTCATGTTTGAAAATGAATTGACACAAATGATGTTTTGGAAAGACTGTTTCAGTCACAGCATAACTTCTAGTGGAATCAGGCCAGACGCAAGAAAGATCAAAGCAATAGCAGAGCTAAAAAAAGCCAACTTGTGCAAATGACCTATGTTAAGTATCAGGCATGATACATTTCTTGGGCAAGTTTGAACCAAATCTATTCAGAGTGCTACATCCACTGCCAGATTTATTAAAGAAAGATGTACCCTAATCATGAGAGAATACTAAGTCCAAGCTTTCAGCAATTCTAAACAAAAGTTGATGTCCATTCCTTTCAGTTATGCCTGATTTTGCAAAATATCTTTGCCATGTCCCTTGTAAAAGTTTGAATTTTCTGATAAATCAATAAGGCTTGTAGTCAGTCAATAATATTTATGCAAAATCTGTTATTTTATTAACTTTTTAAATAAACTAGATTAACATTTCAAAACTGTCCAGAATTTGGGGGCTTTATCTTGCCATTATTTTAAGTTTTGATCAGAATTATTAAGCAAATTATTAAACATTGATATGTGTGCAGTAACTGAGACCTGGTTCAAGGCTCCAGAGAGCACCCCTGCAATACCAGGCTGCAACTCTTATCACACTTTTCGGCCACCAAACCAGGATCAAAACACTAAAGGTGGAGGAGTGTCCATATTCACCAAGGATATTCACACCACCAGGCTAGTTGCCCAACACAATGCGTCTGAAATTCTCCAGGTGCAACTAACACTAGGCAAGACTGCAATCCAAATTGTAGCTTGCTACAGATCCCCCACCATGCCCCAAGATTCTCACTACACCTTTCTAAACATGCTGGAAAATATTAAGGTACAATCAAATACTAATACTGGGTGACTTCAACTACCCTGCCATTAACTGGGAAAACTACTTGTGTACCAACACCTTTGCCCAACAGTTCTTGGAATTCATAAATTCCAACTTCCTGGATCAACTAATCCATTGTCCCACAGGGGCGCCAATATCCTAGACCTGGTCATTACCAACATGGGAAATTGATGCTCCACGCCTATGGTCACCCCCTCGTTGGTCAGGTCAGACCATAAGCTAATCACCCTTAATATCCACATCCTACCCCAACCCTCCAGTAAGGAAACCTCCATAAAAAACTTCTTCAAAGCCAACTTCATGCTGCTCAAGTCAGAAGTGACAAACTTCATGACACCCATGCAGCCGGGAACTGAAAGTTCAACTGCTGAGTCCTACACTAAGGCAGTGTACAAGCACATCCACTCATGCATGAATCGTGTCATCCCAAATAGAACCAAGATGCTCTCCTCTAAAAAAAATGAAGCCAATCTGGTGGTCCCAAGCCATAAACAAACTTTACAACAAAAGGAAGAAACTGTTGCAGAAAAGAAGAAAATCCCATGATGCAAAAAACTCCCTTACCAGCCTCAGTAAAAAGCTGAGATCCCTCATAAAATCCTCCAAAGCTAGTTACAAAAATAAAATTGCCAAAGATTCCAAAGACAACCACACGGCATTCTATAACTATGTCAAGAATCTAAATGGCAATGCTCAGATCTGCTCTGAGCTACAACAGAATGGCATTAAATATACTGATCCCAAGGATATTACCAATATCCTGGCAGATCGATTCAGTGCCAACTTCACCCACCTCTCACCCCCTAAATTGCCCATCTCAATACCGGAAGATTGCCAAATTCCAGTAATAATGGCCCCGCAGGTAAAAAATGCAATCTCCAAAGCTAAAAATACAGCATCCATGGGACCAGATGACAGCCCAGGCTGTGTACTACATGAACTACAAAATAAACTGGCACCTCACCTAAGTGTCATGTTTAATCATAGCCTCACCTCAGGCTTCGTGCCCACTGAGTGGCACACAGCTACAGTTATCCCAACCCACAAGGGGGGATCCACCTTGGATCCTGGGAACTACCACCCCATCAGTCTGCAGTCTGACAAGCCTGATCTGCAAAGCCATGGAACATATTATCATGGAACTTATAAACAAAGATATTGGCAACCTTCAAACACTGGACCCCATCCAGATTGGGTTCGTGAAGGACTAATCTTGTCTTCTGAACCTGATTGACTTCTTCGAATCAGTCTCCAGAGCCGTGGACGAAGGTAAGGCAGTCCACACAGACTATCTGGACCTTGCCAAGGCCTTTGACACCATCCCCCACTCTGGAATCATAGATAAACTTACTAAGCTGGGCATTAATCTCTATGTCACTCGATGGGTTGCCAACTGGCTTACTGACAGAACCCACACTGTAAAAGTAGCTGACCCCAAATCCAGCTCCAGACAAGTGACAAGTGGTGTACCTCCGGGTTCAGTCCTGGGACCACTCATGTTTGGCATCTACTTCTCTGAAGTACAGGCCAATACTAAGGGACTCTGGCTAACAAAGTTTGCAGATGACTGCAAACTGGGAGCCATTATTGAATCTCCAAATGATGTGGATACTCTACAAAAGGGTCTTACAGAAACAGATGCTTGGTGCCAGAGCCATGGGCTCAAGCTCACTTCCAAGAAATGTATAGTTATCCCTTTGGGAAAAAACATGTACCTGTGAATTACCACATGTTTGGCAGTACACTAAACACGGAAAGTATGATAAGAGACTTAGGGACACAGGTGGACAGTGGTCTCACCTTCGATAACCACATCGCCACAACAGTCAGGAAATCCTTCTATTTGGCACACCTCATCACTAAGGGCTTTTCATCCACAAAAAAGGAGGTCATTGTCCCACTGTACTCATCTTTTATTAGACCCATTATAGAATACAATGTCCCATTTGGTATGTACCTCTCAAGACACCTGCAACAACTGGAAAGGCTGCAGAAATACCTCACTAAAAGACTTGCAGGCCTAAAACAGATGCCCTATGTTGACCCCCTTAAAAAACTCCAGCTATACTCTGTCGCATATCATCTACTCAGAGGCGATCTCTGCTTAACATACAAGGCCATGTCAAACCCAGAGCTGTTGGACATGCTACACTTAAAGAAATCCCAATCCTTCAGAGGCACACACTCCAGGGATCTAAACCTTGTCATCACAATGAACAATACATGCTGGAGGGATAGGCTCCTGACCCAGAGACTCCCTATACTCTGGAATAGTCTGGCCATACATGTCAAGCAAAGCACCTCTTTGGCACTCTTGAAAAGGAACTTTGATGATTGGATGGGAGATAGGAAATTCATCCCGGGGATCACGTCAGTCGCCCTACTAGACAGGGATCCAGGAAGTAAATAGTGTGGGAAGAAATAGCCAGGGAATTGTTATGGTTAGGATTGTATAGGCCCTATGGCCGATAACCTAGTACCAACCTATGAACTTATGAACCTATTAACCAAAGAAGTTGACAGGCTGATATCTGATCCAGTACTCATCTGTTATGATGCTGATCTGCTAAGATGCTGCAGAACCCACAGTTGAATGTTGATGCCTGTAACGATAGTCTAGGTGCTGCTTTGCTACAAATGAACAGACATGCTTTGAGTCCTTTGGCTTATTGCTTCAGACTGCTACTTGATTCCGAACAGAAGTATTCATAAATAGAAAGTGTGTCTTCCAAGTGTGTGTGAGAAGTTCTCAGGACAGCTACTAGAGCTAGAGAGTTTTCAACTCCATAATGAGCACAAATCCCTGCTTCCACTGATTAATTCCAACAATTTGTACATGGTATCACCCAGATGTCAAAGGCTGCTAATGAGACACATGCATCAATGCCAGAGCAATCCATGTACATGAAAAATACCCATTATCTGAGACAAAGCTGGAAGACCTGAATCTGAAATTTATTTCAAAGATGTACAAATTGTCTTGAACTCAAATGCCATGAATCCAACTGAGACAGTTTCTATTACTGTGCAGACTGTTCTATTGCAGGACCAAGGACAAAACTTAAAAATACTTTAACAATTTTTCTAACCATTCTTTTGTTCTTATATGGTGAGAATAATTTGAAATGGCCAAGAAGTCTAACTACCGGAATACTTCCTCTGGTGTAACTATAGCCAAGGGGCAGATAAATGTCTGATTTCTTCTTTCTTGAATATAAATGTACTTGCACATTACTGCTGAGACTTGCTTAATTATCTAAAATGCTGCTATTAAAAATTAACTGTCTATCAAAAGTAGAAAAAAACTTTTACAATCCGTTTGTGCAATATCTGCATTACATTCAAGAACATTAAGCTTGAACATCAAACATTAAGCCATGGGAATCAGCATTTTAAATAAAGTACTCTCTATCCTTGGGGGAGAAAACATGATGATTAAAAGAGAATTACATATGAATATATGTATCTATGGATAAATAATACAGATCTGTGACTTCATGAAATGCATATAGCCACAATAGTTTGAGTCTGGTGGGATAGTTAGAAAAATGAAGAAGCTGTTTATTGCCTTTCTGCTATACTGCCTTTTTTGTGAGTTGTTGAAGTTGCAGTTTTACTTCAAATGTTTGTGTGCAGTGCCATTACTTGCAGCACTAAAAGAGATAACAGAATAACTGGTGATGTGAACTGTGACACATTTAAGAAAAAAATTACACAGATATGATGGAAAAATAGGTTACACCGCTGTTCTCAATTAAAGATGGAATGTTCAGTTCAAATAATGGCATATAGTCTTCAATCAACATAGTCAACACTGAATATATTTTTAGGACTGTAGAAATAAAATACATGGGTTGTACAGCAATAATAACCTCAGTTATATACAATTTTAAATGCTTTTTATGTCGTGTGATCATAGTTCTAAGGAGTGATGAGCTCAAACAACAAATTGTGAATCAATGGATTTAACTAAACTGAACTCAAAGTCTACTACCTAAAATATTGCCATCCTACTTGGATTTCATACTTTTTGTTGTAAATTGTTTTTATTGATATATCTGATTAATATATGGACATACTGATTGGTTTGTTTAGTCAGCAACTGGGGTGGCTAAAATTCCCCATAGGTGTTGTAATGTCATTGCTTTTGACATCGTTGAGATTGGTTAGGATATTCTAATACATAGATGGTAGAAGTGTAGACAGTTGTTCTGTTTTTGTAGTCAATAACTCTAAATGAGCCCCCAATTTAAAAAAAAATGTATGCATTAACAGAAGCTATATCATTTTTCATTAAGTAAACACATTTTTTCCACCTGTTTTTCCATTAAAAATCAGCTATCTGTATTTCTAAAGAAGTTAAATATAGCAAAATTTCATAAACAAAGTTTATTTAATCTGACATGTATAGCATTCCATTACCCATAATTATTTCAACACTCAAGAATGAAACAATAGTAAAGTGATAGCTAGATTTGATCGAAAGCTATAGATATACTTTGTGTGTGTGTTTATCTCTATGTATATCTATTATATATATACATTTACACACACACACACACACACACACACACACACACACACACACACACACACACACACACACACACACACACACACACACACACACACACGAACTACAGTTGTAAGTTACTTTCTATTGTGGGTTTGAGCTGAGGCATTCTTTTACAGATATTGAAACATTGCCTGTTATCTCATGATAGCATTAACCGTTTTACTGGATTTACTAATCAGTAATCAAAATATCCACTCGTCTCAGTCGTCTATTTGCTGGTTTACTGCCATTCATCTTCAGCAACTTGTCTGTTGTTTACAGCCATGTTTGGAGAGTTTTGCTACTAAAGGAAGCCTATATATACACAAATCACTGAAGCTTCCACGATGTACAACAAATATATTTATTTAATAAAACAAGCGCTTTCACGGACTCGACAAGTCCGCTTCATCAGGTTACAAATTCCAATAAAAATGACTACATTTTATATAGCAGTGCATACGCCCTAATCAACTGCCATTTTTTGGCGGTTAGATAATTACACATTAATTAATCCATTGGTGCCATTTAGACTGAATTCCTTAAAAGGAAACCACTTCCTGCAAACGCATCACTATACATCTTAAAAAACATTAGATGCTAAAATACATTAAAAAATCTTTCATCAAACATGTACAACAATCCCCTTCATTATTTCATCACTCATATTGTTCTAAACGGTAACTCATCAAAAGTGCAGAATGTATTCTATTCTTCCCAAACATAAATGTTGACTTTACTAAATATTCAGTTTGAGCACTTGTATAACCTTATATGCTTATCTTCCTTAAACCTAATGTATATGTAGTAACATAAAATAAATTCATTTATACATTTGTTGAATAATATATAATTATTTCATGGAATTATTCAG